>NW_009624806.1:0-16909 GCF_000690535.1 Cariama cristata | reverse complement strand
AAAAATTAGAAAGTATCAGCATATTCCAAGCTTTCAACTGACTATAAGCTCCACTATTCGGTACCCAATGTATCAGGTGGTAAATGTCATATGGGAGCCATCTTTCACTTCCAGCAACATTCCTAGGGACTGTGAGTATGACATATCTGGAAATTATACCAAAGCTATGTTGTAAGCAGATAAACTTGTACGTTTTCAAATGTGCTACATTTAATTGACTTTTTTTTTCTTCTTTGATAAGCAGAAACACGACAAAATCATGAAGAAAGCTTAAGGTTCTTTTTTCAGCTGGGTGCTTTAAATTGCCCCTCAAGATGTAGCGCCAGAGATCATTTGATTTACTTTCAAAGGGCAGACTGGAATCTTTCTATGGCTCCTTCTGTCTCCCTTGAAGCTTAAAGTAGTTCTGAACTGGTCAGCCTCTTGGGATCGGCTAGAGCAGCCTTGGGGCTGTGCTAGTTTGTGCCACCTACCATGACTGTCTATGTGTCCATCGTGTATGGAAAACGACAGCACTCTGGCTTGTAGAGAGTTTGCAAATACAAGAGGGCTGAAACAGCAGTGAGCATCTCACCACCATTTAAAACCAATTTTTACATCAGTATTGTCTGTTTTTTGAGGTAGACCTGGTCAGGCTGCCAGCTTTCTCCTGTGCTATTAGCTTCACAAGTGGTAAGAAACAAAAGGAAGAAGGTATCAGAAGATGTGAAACTATGCTTTTTCTCCCACCCTGTCCAGCAAAACTGAGCGAAGACCCAGCAGACTGTTCTCATCAGGGCAGAATAAATGCTTGCCCGGTGGAGTCCTGCCTGTATGCACCCAGATAAGGCAGCTGACGTGGGAATGCCCTTTTGCACTGACAGTGAAACCGCATTTGTATGTACGAGCTAGCCAAAAGCCCGTGCGTGAAGGTCAGTGTTTTCCACGTTGATGCCGTGTCCTGTCAAAGGACACTAGGATGGCTGTGTGCTGAGCTGTTTGCTGCTTTCCTTTTACCTTTGCATCCGTTTGGAGCCCAGGGTGGGGAGAGCCGAGACTGCAGAGCAGCTTATGCAGTTCTAACAGGAGCCAGATCCATTTTTCCTCTGAAGCTTCTTGGTTTTGATTCTGACACAAGACGTTCCATCAGGTTATGAATTATTTTTACAAAGGCAGGACCATGTTCGGTCTATCTGATTTCTCTGTGGGACAGTTGTGTCATTTTATTTTTTAAAGAATCCTAGTGAAAAGCCTCCTTTGTGTTTTCAATTTGGAGCGCATCAGTGAGGTGAAAAATACAGCGTTAGTGTATTGCCTATTTTAGTCGAGGGCACAACTGTGCATTTTGATGTTATGTTTCTGCCTTTTCTTTAATCACAGAGACAAAGCCTTTCTTCTGTGCCGCTTTCTATTTAACCTTCAAAACAACTGCAAAGTATTAGAATGACTCCAGTATCCTCTCCAGCGTGAATGTTTCTTGAGCTCAAGAGAAATGCCCAGTTTCATTAGGCTGGTTATCTGACAGACTGCTCATAGAAAACAGCTGATTTTTTTTTTTTTTTTTTTTTTTAAACTGAACAGCTTTGGCTTCCTGTGATCAATCTTCTTGGCTACAGCAGTAAATATGCTAAACTGCAGGTGCCAGCAAGCTTTGAGACAGTCTGAGGCATGAATATTAACCCATGGTTGGGTTTTGTGTGTCATCAAATAGCCTACCTTGTGTACAACTATTTGGCCTATTCGTTAACTTGGGGTTTTAACTTAATATGTGCTTATTTACTTAAGGAATTAGATCCAGTGTGGGAGAGATGCAAAACAGCCAGCGGTTTAGGAGTTTAGTAAATAATCTCAGCTTTGTTCAGTTTTGCTCTAGGTCAGGCTGCTGCATGGAGTAATTCCATATGGCAACCTGATTTGAGCTTACTCAAAGTAAACCTTAAAATGGATTTTGGCAAAATCCATCCAGCCATCAGGAACCCATTCTCAGTTTCTGCTGAGGATTTCCTGATAGCTTTCTTCATTTAAAAAAAGAAATAACAACAACAAAAAACGCAACAGAAAAAGAGAAAACTTTTTTACCATCTGAAATACCCTTCCCCCCCCCCCCCCCAAACCTTAACCATCAAAAAGCCCTTTAGGTGGCTCTAATTTATGCCAAGTTAAGAGGTACAAATCTGGCTTAAGCGACTTTGCCTCCTCGTAGCCCGCTTCGCACCGTGCCTCCAGAGATGGGGCATAGTGGGTGCAGCCTCTCGCGAGGGAGAGGGATGATGGAGGGGAGGGCAGCTGCCCGCTCCTCGTCTTTCTACCCTGGCTCCCGTGCCCCGGTGCGGAGCGGTGGCAGCTGCCAGGCTTCCCGTCACCTTGGGCAAGGGGATCATCATGGGCGTGCCTGGGCTATCAGAGCCCTCACTGCTTGGGTGAGGATAAAAGGGAACTATGGGGATCTGAGCGGTGAGAGCCTTCTGCGGGGTGCCTCCACTATTCAAAAGCCAGGGGTAAAATCCTGGCATTAATGAAGTCGTTGACAGAAATACTTTGGTCCCACTGAAGCGTGGCCAAAAATGTAAAAACATTTTGAAAACAACACTTGAGACAGCTCAGCGTGCTTCCGTCAATGGAGCAAGTGAAAGCGTAAGTAAACAGAGAGATTTACTTGTGTTCGAAACAAACATAATTAAAAAAATATGTGGGTAGGGAAACAAGTACACACACAAAATCCTTTCTTGTTATTTAGCTGAACGATGTGAATAAACGTGAGTAAAAACGCTGAGTTAAAACTTGGGCTAGAGAGTAGAAATTCTGGCAGGGCTATTTCAAAGTGGGACTCTTAGGAAAAGCTGCTGATTGAAATCGATATGACAAGACCCGGAATCTGAAAAGACCATTTCTAAGACCTGAGAGGGTCACTGAGCAGAAGTGTCGGTTGATAGTATTGTGGCTGCAATTGCCTTCACTGAGGTGCTGCAGTGTTTGCTTTAGTGACTTCTTGCAGCCGGTGGCTGAGCGTGCGTTTGCCATCCCACCCGAGATCGTCCTGCTGGGGGAAGGGACGTTTTTAAAGACTTCTGTAGTTTAAACAACTCCCTCACCTCCCACATCAGCACGTCACCGATTCGGTACGTTAATCGATGGTGTTTGATTAATGTACTGCATCAAATGAATTGAAGAGGTTATTTTCTTATGGCGAGAATTTAAAAAGGATTGAAGTTCTGGTTTCAGCTTCTGTTCTTTAAAACCATTCATTCATTTGGCTTTTTAACAAGTTGTGATTTATCACATGAAAATTTTCTAAACTGATCTTGGTTAATATTTTCATTTTTCACACAGTAGCGATGGATCATATTTTGGTATTTGTTTATTTGTTTTGTTATGCAGGACTTGATTAGGTAATGGCTTCACAGGGAGGGGCAAAATGTAGATACTTTATAGTATTAGAAAATTCTGTAAACATTTCCTGGTAGTTTCTTAGAAGGAGATAGAAAAATGATTAGAAAATAAATAGAGAAACTACATTTCCATTTTTCACATGGCATTGTTTTTCCTGCACTGGAATTGCAGTGTTATAAAAATACTATCAAAAAGTCAGGAGTAAGAATTGAACTTTTCATTTATGTCAAAAAGAATGTACTGTATATTTTGGTTACAGGGTACTTTTACAATGGCTATTTTAAAGTGCTGGTTTTGATGCTCACTTAAAAACATGCTACCTTATGAATATATGAAGAATTCACTCCAATTCAATTGCACTGTATTTGTATTACAAGGAGGTGCAAAGGAGAGAGAGCATTCAGGTAGAGCTTGCCCAGCCTGGTGTTTCCACGTTAATTGCTATTTTTAGCACTCCAACTCTCATCAGGTCACTCCGGCTCAAGGAGGTAAGTGAAGCTGTACCAACTTGTTCTGGCTAAAGATCTCCAAATCTCTCTTTCCAGTTGTCATGGTTTCCTATGAGAATGAAGCTCATGCAACCACATTGTCTCTTTGTCCATCTGTCAGTCACTTTGTCCCTGATATCCTTCCAACTCTTCAGCCTAATTGAACTAAGTTTTCAAAAGAGATGTCGATCTAAATTCTCACAATTTTTGTAAAAATAGCATGCTACAGAGAGGCAAAAGACCTTCCATGCTGTGGCTCAAGTAAAGTGAACCACGGGCATTCCTCTCACACATCAGAATGTGGAAACTCAGACACAAGACACCAGATCCGAGGGAGTGAGGTTCAGTGGCTTATCTTCTTACAGAACTGTGTATTATATTGTATTTAAAGTTACTTTGATACTATCCATTCAAATCTAGTCGGAAGATCACTTTATGTGTCTGAACCTTGAAAAGGCTAGATGGTCTCCTGCATCAGGGAAACATTCGTTGACACGGCGAAACACCGACGCGCAACTGAAAATTATTTCAAAAGAGTTATATGGTCCACATAAAAGTGTCACAGAGATAAAAAATGTCCTGATACAAGTGGATTTAAATCTGTAAAGTGATTTAATAAAAAAAAAAATCTGCTTTAGGATTGCTTACTTGAATATGAATTAAATAAAACGTTATATGTTTATTTTCAAGCAGTGTCCTTACTTTTATTGTAATATTTCAGTCAGTAGATTTTTTTACCATAGCTTGGGGATAATTTAGAGTGATAGTGAAGACTGCTATGACAATGTATACAGAAACAGATAGTTTTAAAATCCAAACATAACTGATAAGAGGATATTCACTGTGATATCAGACATTGCTACAATGACCACATAAATTCCATGAGGTGAAGAAGAACAAGGAGAAGGCATGCAAATTCACAATGGTACAATGTATTTGCAATATGGATTGCACTTGTCTTTTTATTTGCCACAGACAATGTAAATTATGTGCAACAGAACGGAGATTCAAATGATCCAGCATCTGCTTAACACTATGAATTACACTTCACTGAGAATCCTAGAGAAAAGAAGACTTTACCAGTACCCAGTTCAAAACAGTGTAAAAAGCAGTATCCAAAATCAGTGCCAGACTAATGATGAGCAGACCCTTACAAGTATACAGGTTTGTCCTGGTTTTGGCTGGGACAGAATTAATTTTCCTCCTAGTAGTTGGTACAGTACTGTGGTTTGGATTTAGTATGAGAATAACGTTGATCACACATGGATGGTTTAGTTGGTGCTCAGCAGTGCTTACCCTAAGTCAAGGACTTTTCAGGTTCCCATGCTCTGCCAGCGAGGAGGGGCACAAGAAGCTGTGAGGGAGCCCGGCCAGGACAGCTGACCCCAACCAGCCAAAGGGATATTCCATACCATAGAACGGCATGGCCAGTGTAGAAACTAGAAACTGGGGGGAGCTGGCTGGGAGGGGCCTATCGCTGCTTGGGGATGGGCTGGGCATCAGTCAGCGGGTGGTGAGAAATTGTGTTGTGCATCACTTGTCTTTCTTGGGGTTTATTCCTCTGTCTCTCTTTGTTATCTCCCTTTTCATTACTATTATTATTATTAGTAGTAATTTTATTTCAATTATTAAACTGTTCTTATCTCAACCCACAGGTTTTACCTTTTTCTGGTTCTCTCCCCCATCCCACCGGGGTCACGGGGAGGAGGCTGCGAGGTACTTAGTTGCTGGCTGGGGTTAAATCACAACAAAGTTCAACTACATTTTGGTGTAAGTACATTATACGTATGGGTTTTCAAACATACTCTTTCAATTCATTTACTGTCAGTCAGAGGCAATAATATTAAAATAATAACAAGCAACTGAGGTGACCCGAGGATTTGCAATGTTTAGATGGGTGTATCTGGGTTAAGACCTTTAGTGTCTCTCCCACTGTACCATATTCCACAGGCAGTCTTTGGTCCTTCTTAGGGGCTTCCTCTTCCGGTGAATGGAGAGTGCTTTGCCAGTCGTACACCTCCATTCCCTGGAAACTGGGTATCTATTGCTTGGCTCCTGCAGTTGTGAAGGATCTAGTCACTGTCTTGGCCAGTCTTACTCCCAAAATCGCAGGACAATCTGAGAGAACTTCTTCGTTCTGCCATAGATTTCACAGATTTGAATTTACTTTGCTTCTGACCTTGTACATAAATTCAGATTACAGAGATTTGAGAAGGCAGAGAAAGAAATGACTAAGGGAAGAGTCGTTCAGGTGATTACAAGGAAAAAAAGTGACACACAGACACACAGTGACATTATATTTCTGGCTGGAAATTGACGGATGTGTGTAGAAGTAGGATAGACACAAGACCATGAAATTAAGTTGGCAGGAAGGCAGATACTTAAGCTTCCTCTAACTTAAAAAGAAAGATTCAGTGGTCTTGCTGACAACTAGCATGCTTTTGTTTATTTGAGTTGGTTGACTGGTTGTCTTTTGTATGAGAAAAATAATTTTAGCACCATAGCAAATATGCTCACCTCTACATACCTCACTCCAAAAATATTTCACCAACTCCAGCAGCAGTTTTCCCTCAGTAACCAGTGAAATAGCAGGTCTTCAGGGAGGAGGAAAGAATAGACTCAGTGCTTTTAAAACAGTCTTTGTCTTATGTCTGGGAAGTAACACAAGGAGACCTGCCTTCAATTCTGATTACTTAGGAAATAGAAGAGAAATAATAATTTCTCTTTCAGTCAGTCTATACCGCAGGTTCTGTTACAGCATATCGTTTATATCTTCATTAAGATGAGGATATTCTCAAATAATCCAGAAAGACAGATGCTTTCGGGTTATTTATGTTTTTATATCCTTTGACACGTGATGATAAGAGAAGATATACCATCATTTTTTTTTCTTTTTTTCAAACAATGGCCTTATGGCTAGCAGACAATGAAATGAGACATACAAACAGATTTCCAAATGCTGTTAAGCTTGACAGGTCACCAAGTGTGTGGTTAAAGACCAGTTTTGCAGCCTTTGTGCCTGATTCCCATCTCAGCTGGACCAGTGTAAGGTGGGGGGGGGCTGCCTCCACCGCAGTCAGAAGCCATCCACCTTTGCACAGTTTCACAGCAGACTAATTGCGGCAAATCGACCAGAGGTATTCCTGACTTAAGGCTGTGTAAAAGAGAAAGAGAGGGCAAAATGAGCCTTTTTGACAACAATATCCACTGTACTCACTGATTCTTAGATGTACAGTCATCATAAATCAAACAGCAGGTGGTTTTAATTGATGGAATTATCCTTACTAATTTTTAAGCTGTCACAGACAGATCTAAGGCAAGTTATGTGGTCGAGTTGGAGTGGATTGTTTTTTCTTAGAAATGTACAAAGCATTCTGTCTTCAATTCTGAAAGTGGAAACATGACTTCTTCCTGGTCTTGCCTGGGCGTGCGTGGCTTGCTGGCTCAAAGGAAGAAAGATATTTGCTTTAAAAAAAGAAAGACAACATTTTTAAAAATGTCCCAGAAAGATCAGGTCACATCTTCCCCAAAAGATCCTTAGTATCTTTTGCAACAGTACCAACAACAACTCGTGTAGATTTTGGACAAATTGTGCCAGTAACGGTGCAAAGAAATAAAATCGATGGCCATCTCAGACACAGAGCTCCTGCTCATGAACAGATTGATGTGTTCACGCACAATTGCTCTGAGAGGCCCTAGACATGTTGGGGTCAAATTGGCAAAATAGGTAGCAACTGTGTTCTCTCAGCAGCCTCCAAAGGAGAGAGGCAGATGTCTATTCTATCTCGCAAACACATTCTTTTACGATGTGCTACTTCATCTCTTTTATTGCACAAGAGGAAAGTGAGAGACAGAGAATCAAGAATAACACTAATGATAGACCATATGGAATCCATAAACAATGTTGTTCTAGAATAAGATGGCCTTTAAAGGAGGTGGGGGCCTTATTGTACTTGGGCCAGACATTACCTAACTCCCCAGGTGAAAGAAGGAGAATAGGTGAGAATAGGGAGCAGACGCTGGGAGCATGCGATTCAGAGCAAGGCTTTCTGGAAGATATAAAGAGCAGCTTGAATCCCTTTAAAGGTCTGAGTTCCTTTGTATTAAAATAGCCCGCTCCTGCTCTCTGGGCACTGAACCTTCCTCAGGAAGACTACTGAAGAAAATACTATTTTGAAATTGAATTAAGAATTTGGCCTGTTGTTTGTGTCCCACTTAGGAAACCCTGCACTTTTATGTGAAGACATGGGGTCCCTAAGGGGGGAAATGACTGAGAGAACATCCTCCAGGACAAAATGCCCTTTCTTTGACAAAGGCAAGCCAGTAATAACAGCAAAGACTCAGGGCTGTCCTAAAAAATGGGATAGGAGAACTGCTACACTGCCACTTCTACAGTCTTTTAAAGTTCATTTTGGACAGCATTGTACTCAGTGAGTCAGTCTACTGAAAGTAGTCATTGCTCTTGGGGCCAGCATGAGCCAACCTAGCCCACAGGCCAGCAAGTGGGCCAGCTGTCTGCAGCGAGGAGGCTAGAGGAGTTAGTAATTTCTCTTCATATCACGTCTAACTGGCCAATGTTTTAACTGCATGAGCGTAGGGAAGAATGATAGTGTCTGTCTCCTCCAGCATATGTGAAGGTTTCAGGTTTTGGCCTTGTTGTATTTGACCTCATTTAGGACAAGAATGCTTTTATCTAAATCAAAGCCAATTTCTACTGTTGGTCTGAACTTGTGAAGACCCCCAGTGAACCAAAATATCACAGGAATTAGGCAATACGTCCAGAATGCATTTTCAGGTTTTAAGCATGTGCTTAAGTGCTTTTCTGGCTCTACTTTAATAAAAGATGGAAACGTAATGAGGAAAAATGACCGAGAAATTCTGTTTCGTTAAAGTTGGAATGAATCCCAGTGATGAACAAAACTCGAAATGAAGTGCTATTTTGAGATTTAAAAATAGCTTCTCTCCGTGTTTATTTTCTCCATTTTGCTGCTGCCTGATGTGAGCCCATGGGGAGAACACCACAGCGAGCCTATTTGCTATATTTCTAACACGAGGTAAAACATACTGGTTATTGGACAGTGGTTTGTCACACTAGGGCATGCTAGGAGGACAGTAAGAACAATAGCTGAAGTATGAAATCATAACAGGACGTTTCTGATTGCTTATCTGAAGTTTATCTGACTTCCTTGGAAAGGCTATAGCACACAGAAATGGGTAATGGTAAATGGCTGATATAGAAGAAAAAAAAGTCATTTCTGTTTTCATTTCTTCTTTGATGCAATTCCATAACTTATCTAGTAACAGCAAAAAACCAGAAGCAGGTTGAGAGAGGGACCTTCATCTGACACAAAACATCATAGCTATGCTGACTTCTGCATTTCTGTTCGGGGGAGAGAACACAAACACCCAACTCGGCATGTCCCAAGATGGTTTTCTAGTTGGGGGCCCGTGTCTTTTCGCAGCTGTGACCAAGTCACCAAGCAGAAGCAGCTGCTCAGCCATCTCAGCCAAGGCCAAAATGGGGTGTCAGAGCAGGACACCCTTTCTAGTGACTCGGAGAGAGGCAGGAAAAATCTGAAGGGGAAGACAGTCAAACGCCTAGGGAAATAGGGAAGGATTTTAGGAGGAACAATACTCTGTTGTTTTCCACAGGATCTTTTGGCTGGGTTACAGAAGAGGAGCCTGGGTTTTCTCTCTCCTCACAAGGGGAAGTGACAACTCGGGAGGAGGTAATCGTGCTGAGACTTGGTGAGCCCTTGTCCTGGGAGTAGCTCAGTTCTCATCACACAGCTTTTCTTTGGGGGACCGGTGTTTTTTTAACAGTGCTTGCGAGAATGGTACTACCACTAGCATGGCAGAATGAGCGTTGTATGACGAAGGCTGTCATGCCAGGTCTGAGCTCAGTGGGATACTGTGGGCGTTGACAGGTGACTTAGTCTTCCTCTTCTGTATTCGCTAGAGCTATAGATTTTGACTATGAGCCAAAAGCTAAATGGGTCCAAACGAATGAAGGATAGGTCAGTCAGTTGCTAATACATGTGATGGTCTGGATGCAATCTGGATGGTGGGGCTAGGGGGAAGTTTATGCATGTGCTCTCTTTCTCATGTGCAGCCATTGTCGGTTACTGTTGTAAAATGTGACAACATAGTCCAGCCTTTTTCATCAGTCTTTAAAAAAAATTCTCATAATATCAACCTGTCAAACTTCTTCCCTTCTTAATTTAATAAAAGATAGGCGGTGGCATCTTTTTAATGAAAATATTGTACAGTTAAGGATCCCATAGCACAATAACGTAAAATGGCAAATATATCTCTGAATACGATCATCTCTTTTTAACATGCGTACCCTGGACACCCATGAAAATCCAGTGAACAGTACATTATTATGGGGAAGCACATGAAAGAAAAATGGACCATGAAGATGATATATACTAAAATTTTCCCTATTGTGACTTTTAGTACCACTTTTTTTCATAGCTCAGCAGGAGACCTGAGCTGTGCTGAGCAATTGCCAAATGGCATGGTAAACTAACAAGTGCATTTTCTGTATCTTATCTCCAGTTTAGTGGAACTTTGTAGGGCAACAACCCACTAGTAGATCACAACTCATTTTGGCAGGCCATTTTGTGTGCATTATTGACCTTTTATCGTGCTGTCCATAAATCCTTGACAATGCTGACACAAAAACGCACCAACTGACCTTTCGAAAAATGTTGGAAATAATCCGTTCCAGCTGCAGGCTGAGGACACTGACCATATTCAAATATAAATCTCTCCATCAGCACCATGGACTGCTGGCAATGGCAGCATTACGCTCCCCAAACTGATTCGCCACACCAACAGGCCTGATGCCCCTTATGAAAAAGAAAATTCTCACTGCCTAAAAGCAGAAGGAGGAGACCCTCTTTTAGAGCTGACTATGTAAGGATAATTTAGGATGGCACTGGTCTAACTTTCCCAAAAAGCTGGGTAGCAACTAGAGCATCCTCCCTTGACAGCTCTCAGTGGAAAATGTTCTTAACACCTGTAAGTCCTGTGGACCTCAGGCTCAAGCCTAGGACAAAGTGTACATTTCCTGTTTTTGAACTGGCATCCTTTCTTCATGTTTTAAAGCACAAAGCTTTCCTCTCAAAAATCTTTGAGCACCGTATTCTCTCCATTTGCAGAGTGCAATATTTGTTTTTCTCTTTCTTCTAAAGAAAAAAACAAAAACAAACCCACTTTGAGAACTGACTCTTTAGGTGTGATAAACTATTGCAGTTGTACAGGGGTCCTCATGAGACTTGATCCTTGAACCAGCTGCCTGGGTTAGCTAAGCTGTGTTAAGGACCAGTTACACACGGCTAACCGTCTGTGGAAATGGTCTTGAGGTGAGCAATGGATGAGATGCTTTGAATGAGCTCTTGATGAGCATTTTCTGGAGGCTGAGAGCACGTTAAGTTTGCAGACTTCTTACCTTGGGGTACTATGTTCACATTCCTAAATGAATTAGCTTTGACTTATATCAGTGAAGAACTGACCCCGTGGCTTTCTTATCAAATCATGATGAAATATATTAGTAGATAAGTGAGATAAATATCACATACTTCCAAGTAGCTGTGCAAACTTCTGCGTTTCTTTGGCAAGAAGGTGCACTAACTCCTTTTTCAGAGAGACTTGTGTGCCTCTGTGGAAAACACAATTTGAGTAACCGAGAGACAATCTAGAGCTGAGGTAGCAGCACAGAGATTTGTGTTCAGAAAGTGTCTTCTCATATGATTAGCAATTACATTCAGGGTGCAATAATTAAACTTAAGACTACAGAAAGGAAGACCAAATCTTTCTCACATTATTGAACTGCAAAGTTCTCTAACTGCCAAGGTAAGCGTAAAATGCTGATGGAAGATTCTGCATGTTGCAAGGTGTCTCCTGAAACGTATGGTGTCAGCCTCTGTCATGTATAAGGGAAAGTTTCATTTAGGTGAACAGAAAAGACAAAAAGTCCCTATTTATTTTGGGATAGTAGCTGAAAGAAAATCTGTATCATATACAAATTAGTGTTACAAATCCCACTGGATCTTTATTATGGATACTAATCATATTAATAATATTTCACATTTCCAGACAACTGTAATTTAGTCTGTTTAAATTTATTTCAAAAAAATATATTGGTGTGGAGAGCCAGGAAAAGATGGCTAAAAAAATAAATGGAAGTTTGCAATAAACCTGTTTTCTTTTGTTCCTTCCTCATTAAACATCCTGGGTAGTAATTCTCAAAATGGTCTTTTTTCAGCCTGCTTTCCAGAATCTGTTTTCCTTTGTCACCCGTGGGCTTGATAATATGTATTTGACTTTGTTAATATGCTTCTGTTTGCTTTGTGTTTAATTCTGAGAAAGAGGTAGTAGTAGTATGTTCTGCATATAAGAGTGCTTCACATTTTCTTTCCAGCTGGTTAGTACATATTTTTTGTAATTATTGTTTCTACATTTGTTTTAACTTTCCCTGCCTCCTTGAAGTAAGAGATAATAGTTTTGAGAACCAGTGCACAGGTATTAAGCTCATCTGTGTAAAAGGGAATTCCAACAGCTTTGATGAGATTATAACACCTTTTTTTTCCTCTTGTAAGGCCAGGGACCATGTAATGATCTAGTCCAGCCTTCTCTATCCAAGGCCATAAACCTCACCACGGTTCCACAGCTTCTTTTCACTGTGTACTCTCAAAGTACAGTGTAAATCCTAAGCAATGGAGAATCTGATAAAGTTCTGAAAAATCATGGTGAGAAAAGTTCTAAGAAATCTAAAAACCGGGCCTTTTAGTGGGTCTACAATTAGTAGATGTCTTTCATAACTGCTTGTAATCTTTTTGTAAAAGGCCAAAATAATGTAGTCTGTGAGACTTGAACATTACAGAGCCCTTTGATCTTAAAGGAAAACAAGGATTTAAATGTGTGTTTGTCTTGACAATATACTTTATTGCAGAATGCTTCAATACTGTTTCTTTGATTGAATATCTGCTTCTTATGTAGATCAATTATTCTTTTACATCTCAAGATAATACTTTATCTATTCTGCCTATACTTGCTGTTAAAAAATGTTGACAATTTGTTCCTACTCTGATTTTAATATGTCTTCAGCGCTTATATTCCCTTGTGTTCTTGGAGATCTTTAACTTCGGTTCCAAAAGATCCTCACACAGAAAGAGCTGGAATCTCGAAGTTGGAATTGCACATGTTCCTTAAAGTTGGCTTTGCTTCGTTTCAGCCACTCATTACTGAGTTCAATGAAGACATTGGTAGTGAGCAGCAGAATGTTTCCATAAAACAAATACAGAGGTTCTTTTCATCCTTTCTATCACTCAGTCCTCTAGTGAGTTTGAAAAATTCATGGAAACACATGAATAAATCTGAAAAGAAATCCATTGGCAGATCTATTTACCAGGATATCACCAAAGGTTCCTTTAACCCTTCATGCTCTTGCTGACAGAAGGTTGGACAACCACAGACTCTTTAAAGACAGTCCTTCCTTCTATTTCAGCTTCATATCTTTATGTTGCGCTTATGAAGAAGGATCTGGTCTGGAGCTCTGGTTTTATAGTCCAAGCTTCCCTTGGAATGTCATTTAAACCAAGTCCCCATTTTTCCCTTTCCTCTTTCTCCCACCTCAAATTTCAGCGGTTGAGTTAATAAGAAGGGTTTATTTCCCCTTTGTTTCCTGACCATCCTCAACCAGTCATGATGCTGATATCCCTAAGAGTAACCACATACAGTTGTCATCTCTCCAGAGAATAAACAGTTAGCTCACTACACTACTGGGCTTTGGCCAAGCTTTTAGCATAGCATTAACCTATACTGAAAGAAAATGCTTCAGCTACCCTGATAAGAAATAATAATAATAAAAAAATCAATCTAGCATTTGGTAGCAACAATGCTTAAATCAGCTTAAGTGGTTCCCATCCTTTGACAGATACCCCTCTGCTGGATAACCATAAAGAGAACTGAATCAGAGCAGTGATATGGCTGGAAAATTACCGAACTGAGAAAGTCGTATTTCTGCTGGATCAGCTCCTGGATCTGGTTCACTGTGCAGCTGGTAGAGGGGAGCACGGACGGTGGTGCAAGGAGCAAGCACCTTGGACAGAGATTGCCACCATTAGCAGTGCTTTTAGAGGAACAACGCCGTTAGAGAAGTCTATGTTTCTGTATGAGTCACTTTATGAATCACAGCTTCAGGATGAAACCTCTTCATACACCCACAAACTGATGGCCACCCTTGTAGCAATGCTGTGATGCCTGTAGGTGCTTCTAGAGTTTGTATGAGACAAAAAAAGAATTATCGATGGGGATAATGAGTTTGGGATGAAGCGACTCAGCTGGCAGAGCCTTCAATTTCAATGAATTTGTTGTCCGGATAATTCCTTTGAAGGAGTTATAAAGATGGTTTGAGAAAGTCAAATAGTTTCCAGTCATCAGGAAGTGATGAAAAGCTAAGTTGTTTTCTGTTGTAAATCTCCTAAAAGCATGTGAGTACAGAGGAATAATTTCTTATTAAAACATAACATCACTAACGGTTTTTCTGAAAAGTGTAATAAGATAATGTAGGACAAGTTGACCATAATTATAATGACAATGACAGTATTATCATTACCTAAAATACTATTTAGAGGTTTTTAAATGTATCTAAATGATTTGGGTTTCCCAGACTTTTAACTTTACACACCTATCTAAAACTCTTGACATCCAGGCAGGTTGTTTTGTTTTGGTTTTGGTTTTGGTTTTGGTTTTGGTTTTGGTTTTTTTTTGATCTTTTATGTTCAACAGTAATGATTTTATATCTATAACGTAAATGTTCCTTTCAGTACATTTGAGGAAGGACAGATTGCCCTTTCTTTCACCTCTCAGTTCTGCTGAGCTAACCACTGAGTTTTGTAGTAGAGTGAAGAATGAGTTTCAGATTAGATAAGTACAGGGAACACTTTGTTAAGTATCACATAGTTATTGCACAGTCACTTTCTGGGCACTCCAGTTCTTTTAAGGATAAATTCTTGGAACTAGCAACGGGCAATTTTATTGAAATATGGTTCTAAAATAGTGGTATCCATGAAAATGACTCTTTTTCACTGGATAATAGAGTGCACACATCTACTAGTATGTAATGGGGTGAGAAGATGCTGCAAGAATTTGTGACTTCTTACTGGCTTAAATTAGTGGCAGATAATACAGATGTTACTATACTTAATGCAGTCTCTTTGGCCTTAGTATCATTAGAAACATGAAAAAAGGAGGGTCAGTATTTCATCCGCAATGAATTCTGACCTTGAGCAGTGCAAAAGAACGTAAGTTTTGAAAGCACAAGTTGCAATTTTTACATGCAATAGAATTAAAATTGCTTCTCATGTGGGAACAGTAATACCATCTATGGGAATACATCATTAGTGTCTGCTCTCTCACATGATCTTTGGCAAACAGGTCCTGTGAGCTCATAGGTTTGTTTATTTATTTCTTTACATTATTTGATGGACACAACAGTCCCCAAACTCTGTTGACTTTCTCTGATTGCCCACCTAAAGTCAGAAACCTAGGGACCTTTGTCAATATTCTATGTTTTGAAGCATCTAGTATGCAGAGTTTCTGTATCTATAAGTTATGAATTCTCAGGGCTGAATGCTAATGTTTCTTCTCTTTTCAGTGGAGCGATAAAAAAAAATACTGGTAGAAAAAAATATTTTCTTGCCAAAGTGAAGGGTTTGAAATTATTGTCCTTTGGCACAAAACAAATAAAAGATAACTTTAGGTATTTAGAGTAAGAAAACAGGGGACTAGATTCAGATTCCCTTCTGGGGATTTTTTTTTCAGCTCTAAACTTTTTAATAATTCTAGTACCAAGGGTGGGGGTGTTGCAGATAGAGTAAGAAGATTGCCTCCAGGAATAAGCAGGAAGGGTACACTTGGAATACTAAAGGTCTAAGATTTATAAGTTAAGACATCTAGTCAAACTCTGACTGGCCTTTGAGTCAGAAACAGATTTCAGGGAACAAAAATCAAAAGACATGGTCACTGAATTAATTCTTCACATTCACAGAGCCAAAAGTGACCACAGAATAATATCAGCCTCATTTAGGTAACAATGAAGTATACGCATTAGGACAAAAGTCAGATCTAGTCCACCCGAGACATTAAGTGCATTCATTTGCCATATTTGTACTAGTGCAGCTTAATGTTGGTGATTAGGTAATAAAAGAAGACTCTTCCATGAGGCAGCCTTCATCTGGCATTGAACTCACATTCATGCCAAAGTTCCCATCTGCAAATGCAATGAGACCTCCATTTCTTTGCAGCTTAACATCTAAGGCTTAGGCAAGATTTATCCCTAACAGACTGACCACCTGTTAGTGTTTTCTAACATCTTAAAACTTATAATAACTTCTGAATTATCATTCTTTTCTTTCTGTTTTTTTTGTTTGGTTTTGTTTTTTGTTTTGTTTTGTTTTGTTTTTTTTTTCTCAAACTTAGTATTTATATTTTCAGAAAATTTTTCTATGACATATTCTTATTTGCTGAACTGTGTAATTTCAGTAAAGTGCTTTAAAAAACCTTCTTTCTTTAACAAGACCTGGTTCCTTGAGCTCTATTAGTTCTCAGCACATATACGTGGATTAAAAGAGTACTCAAAAAAGGGCAGGAGACCCAAATTTAGACTTCATGTTCTTATTCCCCCCGTCTCTCTGAAAGCCCCAAAGAACAAAGGGAATGTTGAAATAATCAGGCTGTAGGGCTCTGAAAGAATTGTCTTAACCACCAGCCTGGAGAGCAAATTGTTCTATCTTGGGAACTCTTTACTCTATGTAAAGTGAGGAAGGGAGGAGGGTCACGTGAATGTTCCCTACAGGCATCTTGTTAGAATGCTTCCACTGAGGGGTAAGCATAAAGTGGATTTTTAACCTCATGAATGGTGTGGCAAAAAACCAACATCCCATGGGATGTATCAAGTAATAGAGAAGATACTGAAAGTCTAAGGTGATCTTTTCTTTATTGTTCCTACTGGAGCTGCTCTACTGCATTTAAACTGTTTTTTT
>NW_009624805.1:38657-38978 GCF_000690535.1 Cariama cristata | reverse complement strand
GGGATGCTCGTGGGGATCGGTCCCCCCAGTTTGGAGACCTGTGTATGCTGGGGTGGGGGGCACAGGGACCAGCTGCAAGGTCCCAGCCACCCCAGGGACATCCCTGCTCTTCCCAGGTCCCCTGTGGTACACGGATCGGCCACGAGCGTGTCCCTGGGGCTGAGCCCCATCCCCGTACCAAGGCCCACCCGTGGCCCTTGAAACATCCCAGCGTGGGCAGCGATGCGGGCAGAGCCACTCGGGGAGGCAGGCAGAGGCATTAACGGGGGGCCGGGGCCCCCAAATCCAAGATCTCAGCCCTACACCCGCTCTCAACCCCCT
>NW_009624805.1:24307-38604 GCF_000690535.1 Cariama cristata | reverse complement strand
GGTGGGTCGCCCGGTGTGGCCACTGCCGGTGCAGCTCCATCCTCGCCCTTCATCCCGGGCACGGCGTCGCAGAGGGTCTGGCTCAGCACCAAGGTGCGAGATGCCAGGAATTAACTCACGGGGATGTTATCGTAACGCCAGCAGCCAAACAACCACCCCGCACTCCCAGCCGCCCTTAAACGGGATGCTGCGCCCGCCGGGGGATGCTGGGGTGGGATGGAGCTGGGACACGGCATCCCGTCCCCCGGAGTTAAATCTTCCCCACCTCCCCTCCGTGTTGCAGGTGACAGGGAGCTCCTTGCAGGTTTTGGGGAGCTGTTTCCATGAGTTTGGGGGCTGCACCCAGCACAAAGCCTCCAGTGACGCTGGCTGACACCCCCTGGCAGAGCACACCATCACATAACCACCACGGCACCTGCTCACCCGTGTCCTGCTAAAGTTGGGGTCACTCAGCTTACTAAACTTGGGGTCTTGAAGACTTTTGACCTGTTTATCCAAGAGCAAGTCTGACCCTTCCTCTCATCCACCTACTCCTCCTCACTATCCTTCTCCATCGCTGCTCCTGCTCCAGGTCCAGCTCACCCACCACAATGTCTTCTGCTGGGGCCGCCATCCTCGCATACATTTTAAATAATAATATTCAAATAATAAGATCATTCTTACAATGATGATGTATTTCTGGCATTCCTCCTGTCCCACACAGCCTCACGCAAGCCCAAGGGACCGCATCGCTCCAGCCCTTTACCCGCACTCACCGTGTTCCCTGGTGCTCAGCACGGGGCTGCGCTTCTGGAAGGATTTTAGGAGTAAATTTGGGTGGGATGGGACTTGGCTGAGCTGGCAGATGTGCTGCGAAGGAGCCCGACATCACCCTCAGCCACCCTCACCTGCTCCCATCCTTATATCCCAGGGACACCTGCTGTAGGGGTGTCCCTACCGCCTCGTATCGCCCCAGATTTGGCCATGAGGATGCTAGCGGAGACGTCAAAAGCTTTGCTACGACCCCAGTGTATCCCACCCCTGGCTCACCCCCCCGTGCACGCAGCTGGAGGTCGAGTTGGTCCAGATCCGCGTTGGCTGTCCCTGTCTTCATCTCATCCTTCACCTGGAGGGGATGTTCTCCGGCTGCGATAAAGCAGTGGTGGCAAGAGTGGGATTTTTGTTGCTTCCACCCCAAAATGCAAACCCTCTGCCTTGCCCAGGGATGGAGCAGAAAAGGGGTGCTGGTGTGTGTGTTTGGGGGCACACAAACCCTGGCCCTTGCCAAAGGAGGGGATGTCCCCACTCCTGCTGGCTCTGCAGTGCTGCCCACGATGGTCCAAGGATGGTCCACCTGAGTCCATCCCACACCAGCGTTGCTGGCTGGGCGGATAAAGCTGCTCTAAGCCAGGAAAAAAGGCTTTGCCATGCCAGGACTGGCTGGATCCTGGGTCAGAGTTGAGTGTTGGAGAGAAAAATCCAGTTCTGTGGGGTTGGGAGCAGCGTTTTGGTCTCCTGGGCTGGTCAAACATTCCCCTATGACACCCCACCGGGCTGGAAAAAGCCTCTAAATGCTTCCTGAGATGGAAACTCAAAAACATTGTTAAAAAAAGCAGTATTTCTAACCAAATCCCCAAGTGCTGGGGGTCTCACCCGCTCAGATGCAAATCAGGAGTAATCAGGGGCCAAAGGCACTCCTGATTTCAGACCTTTTGCAAGACCTTGTGGAGACGAGAATTACGGGTGGGGTTCAGGTAGGGACCAGGTGAGAACGGGGAGCTGCTGGTGGCTACGGAGCGTGATGGTTTTGGATGTGACATCCACCTCCAAGCCCTGACTCATCTCCTCCTGGGGACCGGGGGGACACCCCAAGGAAGGGGCATCTCCCACCCACCCTGTTTCTTGTGTTTTTCCTTAATTTGGGGAGACAATGCTGGGGAGGGGGGGGTCTGCACGCTCCAAGCAGTGCCATGGCCGGCACTTGGCAACTCCAGAACTCACTGCAGGGAGAAAAACCCCAAGAAGCAGCATCTGCTCCCCAAGATCCCCCCTCTCCCAGCAGGGACCATGGGCTGGAAAGAGGAGCAGATTCTGCTCCGCCGGCATCAGAGCAAGGGCTGGAGCCCACATCAAAGCCTGGAGACCTTCACGAACCATCACAACGCTCTGTTGGGTCTCTGAAAAAAGCTCTAGGATGTCTAAAAAAACAGAGGAGAGAGGGAAGGAGAGGAGGACATGGGAAAGGAGCATGCCCAGAGTCACAGGGCACCCGGGCCCTGCGGAGTCCATCCCATGGGGACACCGGGATGCCCTTTCCCAAAAACCTTCCACTGACGCACCCCACCGCACCATCCCAAACCAAGCTATTTGAAGAACAAAACCCCAGGGTTTTTTTGGTTGCAAGAGGTGCCTCCTCCCTCCCCTTACCTTGGTCTAAAGGGAATAAAACCGCAGGCGCTGTGAAAAGCAGAGCCTGAGCCCTCCCCGCCAATTCCCGGCTGGGAGACTTGGCGCTGGGCTCACCCATAAGTTTTCCCCCAGCTGGCCCCTCTCTTCTGGCCTGCTGGCTGGTATTTTGCAATCGCTTTTGTGCCAAGGAGCTGCAGATGACGTTATCCCTCTTCCCCAGACCAGGTGTGGGGAGCACGGCTGCTCCCCGGGGGGGCAAAACTTCACGGGGGTAGGAGGGACCATCCCCACTGGGAACCAGGACCCCGGGGCTGGTGAGAGCATCACCGAGGCTTGTTTTGGAACCCCACGCAGAGATCGGGCTACTCTGCTGCTGGTCTCACCAAAAGAAAGAGCAATGAGCTACAACCAAGTTATGGCTGGAAGTCCCAGCTCTCACCACTTCTCCACATGCAGCCCATCACCTCTCCTCTCCTAGGACCTCCAACATGACCCCAAGGGGCACCAAGTCCCTTGGAAGCTAGCCGGCAGCCAACTCAACCCAGACATCTCCATCCCAACCAGCACACGTGCTGCCTGGCCAAGGAAGAGAGGTAAAACTCAAGTTTTGGGTCATGGGAAAATGATTCCTCCAAGGCAGTGACCAGCTAGAAAGGGTTAAATTGCCATTTCAAAGATGAAACCTCCCTCAAAATCCTTTTGGATGCGTAAGGTTAAACCCTGGCCATGCCGACGTGAAGGACAAAACCCCCTCCAATTCCGGCATGCCCCAGTTTTCACCGGAGCTGCTCAGATCTGCAGGGCAGGTTCAAGGGCAAGAGGCACCCAAATGCCTTTGGGGGTCTGTCGTCTTGGGCCAGTGGCTGGTGAGGCTGATCTGGAAATCCAGTGCCAGTCGTACGATCTCTTATTATTAGCAGATCAACACTGTCTGGAGAGTTCATTCTAGTAATTATGGGTATCTGTCACAGGCTGGTGGTCGTTTAGATGAAGGGCCAGATTATATTCACCTCTAACTGACCTTTTTCGTTGGTTTTGGTGAGTCACATTCAGCTTCAAATGCCAATAATCCATCTCGGGAAGTCAGCAGAGTAATTTGCAGTTTTCGCCTGGAAACCTCTTGGCCCAGGTAGCGATCGCTAAAAGCCACATCACGTGTTGACGCAGCCATCATCACACGTTGATGCAGCCATCGTCACGTGTTGACGCAGCCATCGTCATGTGTTGATGCAGCCATCGTCACGTGTTGATGCAGCCATCATCATATGTTGATGCAGCCATCGTCACGTGTTGACGCAGCCATCATCACGTATTGATGCAGCCATCATCACGTATTGATGTAGCCATCGTCACGTGTTGAGGCAGCCATATGTGTGTGTGCAGCCATCGTCACGTGTTGACGCAGCCATCGTCACGTGTTGATGCAACCATCGTCACGTGTTGACGCAGCCATCATCACATGTTGATGCAGCCATTATCACATGTTGATGCAGCCATCATCACGTGTTGATGCAGCCATCGTCACGTGTTGACGCAGCCATCATCGCGTATTGAAAACCTTTGCCCGCTGCGTAACTGGGTCTTCCTGACTTCCAAGGAAGGTCATCGAGGGAAGGACAATGTCCAGCTCTCTTCTGTGTCACGTCTGGGCTGCTACGTCAGTAGGCTCCAGATTCCCTCGTTCTGCCGGGGAAAGAGAGCTGCACCCTGTGTGGAAGACAATATTGAGGGGATGGACCAACGGTGGGCAAAGGGAGGGATGAAGGGGGTCTGGGGAGCAACAAGCATGTGAAAATAGAGGGATAAATGGGCCAGTTCTGGCTAAGCAGGTGGATGGTCACTGCACTTGTCCCCAGTCAGCACAGTTTGTCTCATTAATTAGACTCCATTTCCTCATTAAGCTCCATTTCTAACTGTTTTCCGAGTTGAGGGGCTTTCTCGTGTGTGTACACCTGTGACTGGGGGTCTGGGACACAGTCAGACCATGGGTCACAGCCGGGTGTTGGAGAAGCTGTCAGTTTGGGATGGATATTGGAGAGACGGGGGGGCTGCGAGTTGGTACTGGAGAGACTGGGAGGTCCAAGCCAGGTACTGGAGAGACCACAGGACCTGGAAGTTGGCTGCTGGGAACGCCATGCAGGGTGTACCTGGGGTACCAGGTGTGGCATCTCCTACCTTACATGACATGGGGACCCTCATTTCTCAGGTGGCCACTCAGGGATGGACTACACATGAGTTTGTCCTGAATTTCCAGCAGGCTCCGAGCCCTCTCGGGGCAGCTTTGGAGACGGTGAGCAGTCACTCACCCTTAAAAATCAACAGTGCTCCCCGCTGCCTTCCCAAGATGGGGGAAACCCAAGCCCAAATTGGCAAACCCTCAAATCCGTCTTCCAGCACGCACAAGAAGCTGCCCAAAGCGGTCCAAGTCCTTCTGAGCATCAACAGAGCCCTCTGCAACCCCCAACCTTTCCATGGGGATGGCTCAAGCTTCACCCACTCAAACTCACCCCCCCAAAGCTGGAAGAGGAGCGTGCCCAGGGCAGAACTCTTTGCTATTCGGACCTGTGGCCAAGCTCTTCTCCCCTGCTCCTTCCAAGGCCACCACCTTCCCATTTGGGGACGCCAACCCGCAGCTCAGAGGGGCACGATGAGATATGGGGTGATGTTTGCTCCGCAGTCCCTCTGCCTGTGTCTAATGGGTCCATCAGGATTATTTTCATTGTCTGTGCAGCTGGGAGGCAAAAAAGGGTGTCCGGGCCAAGCAATCCTTCTTACTTCATTTTCAACTGTTTTCAAAGCCCCTGATCAGACGACCCAGATGGTGCTAAATGGCCATGAACAACCTTTAAACAGTGGGTCATTGTTGTTCTCATTGAGTTAGATAATTGTGATGGGCCTGAACTAATTAATTTCTACCCCCCCCCCAAAAAAAAAAGCACTGAATCATGGTCTTTTGGCAATGCTGGTGAGAAGGACTCGTAAGCAGTTTCCTTCGGATTTATCCAGCCCGTATAAGCAGGGATCTCCGGTGAGGGCTGCGTGCTCCCGTGGGCAAAAAATAGGAAAGCAAGAAACACCACCCTGGTGTGGGCAGTCGGAGGTGGCGTGGGCGGCTCTCCTGCATCCCACGGGGCAGGAGGACCACGGGATGCTCCACCGGCTCCTTCGTACCATCGGTCTGTCCCACCTCTCCTTTGGAAACCCCACGTTTGGGGATGGCCAGGTAACACGTCCAAGGCATAGAGGCCAAGCACCGTGCCAGAAGAAAAGGCCTCCGGGGCTGTGGTCATGCCGTACCGGTCATGTTTCCTCCATCTCCCATCCCTCCTTCGGCTCCAGCCCTGCCAGCCGCAGTCTCCAAGGATTTCCCTGTTTTTCTCATCACCCCTTTTCTCAGTACTCATCTTCCAGGCAGCCGGGGGCTTTTTCCAGTGTCCAGATAGTCCTGAATTACTGGCAAAGCTTTTCTCTGCAGGATTTTTTTTTTTTTGTTTCCCAGTTTTGGGGGTGTCAAGCTTTGACAAAGCTGGAGGCAGGGAAATGCGATCTCGTTTCCCTGGCAGCTCGGACAATCCGCCAGATTAGGTACATCCTGAGCTGCTCCGGCATCCAAAAAGGTGCAGAAACAGGAGAAAAGAGTGATTACAGACACATTTCGATGTGCGAAGAGACAGGAAATATTAGGACTGTTTAGTCTGGAGAGGAGACAGGTCCGCGGTGGCACGAGAACAGCCTGTGAGCCGTGCAGCACGGACGATCCTCTGGTTTCTCCATTTCTCGTTGTCGAAAAAAAAAAAGAGATGTGCAGAGGAGAGCGGACGCGGGGGAAAAGCTCGCCTGGCGCAGCACACGGGTCTCTATGGAAAGCTGCAAGCCCCATTTTAAGAGAAATCCCATCCTTTTAGGGAGAAATCCCATCCTTTTAGGGAGAAATCCCCTCCTTTGGCTGGAGGAAGGTGATATGAGAACATACATCCCAATTCATTGGGTGATGCTTCATCTACAAGCCAAAAATTCAATACATCTCCAGAGGTGTGAGCTTCACACAGGACTTTCAGGGCAGCAGCAAACCCAACAAAACCTTCTTTTATGTGTCTTCGTTTCCCCATGGCAGAGCCCTAATGGTGCAGTAAGACCCCAAATTGAGCGGTGCACATCACCAGCATCATCTCTCCCACCTTGCTCGGTGGGGAACGAGGCTCCAGTGAACGCAGCCGAGAGGCATCGGCTTCACCTTCACTCCTGAGCTGCCTGCGGGGAAGGGGGGCTTCATGCAGATTAAGGTGAAAGTAGAAATTTTGCATGACTGAAAATCCGATGCAATGGAAAACAGCAGGAGCCAAGGAAGTGAGTGTAGCTGGCAATTATATAGACATATAGTTTAGAGAAGTGTTTTGACTAACCTGATAATAGAGCATGAAATAGCATGGCTCTGACGTAAAAAAACCCTAAGACCCCAGAGGTAGAGCCAAGATTTCTGATGGTGACTTGCCATCCATCCCGGAGCACACAGCCATGGGGTAATTCAGGTTGGACGGGACCCCAGGAGGTCCCTGGTCCAACCTCCGGCTCCAGGCAGGGATAGCTTTGAAGTTACACCAGGTTGCTCAGGGCTGCGTCCAGGCAAGGGCTGAGTTTCTCCAAGGATGGGATGCCCCTCCTTCCCTTAGTCCCTGGTCCAGCGTTTGAACAGCCTGAAAGGGAAAACTTTTTTGGCGTATCTTCCAGTTGGACTGGGTCCAGCCAGTCACTGCCTGCCTTCTACTGGGGACCCAAACTGGACCCAGTGCCCAAATGCTCTCTGCAGGACCGACGGTCTCTCAGCATAGGTTGCGCCAGCCATGGGCTACTCGATGCACTTAGTGCACACAAACCAGATGACAGCAAGAGCAGAGAAGGTTTGCAGGAGGGCTGGCAGGAGATACGGGTCCCATAGAAGAAGTAACAGGAGATATGGGTCCCGCAGAAGAAGCGGCAGCAGATGTGGGTCCCGCAGAAGAAGTGGCAGGAGATGTGGGTCCTGCAGAAGCAGCAGCAGCATGCAGTTAAATCACCACATCTTCTCCCTGAGGGTCGAGAAAGACTGTCGAGAAAGGACACCCCCCATGTATCGCTCTTGCCCATAGAGCCAAATCCCTTCCAATGGGGGAGAGATGCTGCTGTGGTCCGAGGTACCCCTGCAAATACCCCGAGGAGCCCACAGCCAGTTCAACAGAGCAGTTACCCGGCGGTGCTCAGCATCAGCTGCATTTAACCCACACGCAAAATGCTGGCAGAGGTTAAGCAGATGAAGGCAGGGTGGCAAACCCCATCGATGCCCCCTCAGCCCTCATGCAGGAGCCTTTCTCCTTGCAGGGCTGGATGCGCTGATGTCCCCCTCTCCTCCTGGCTCCGTCCTGTGCCGGTGTCTGTGCCCATGCCAGGTTCTCTTGGACAGGACATTTGAGGCCCCAAAGCCCTTGGTGTCCTACAAGCTGCATTTGGGTGTTTGCTCTGAGGTTTTTTTGCTCTCAAGCCATCAGACAACCTCTATGTGACAGCATCAAGACTTGCGCTGCTCCTCCAGCTTGGTAGTGCCACCGACGGGTGCTGCCTTTCTGCTCATGGGTTTTATCCGCATCAGCAAAGGTCCGAGCTGGCTGAAACTCCTTCTCTTGCTCTGTGGCTAGTTCAAGAGAAACACGGGGAAGGCAGTCCAGAGCAGAGGGACATCAGCCAGGTTATGCAGACAGGTCTCGAAGAGTTCCGTCTTTCCCAAACCATGCATCATCTCTGCAACCACAAGCCAAGGTTTCTCCTTGCTCATAGATGTGCAAACACAGTCAGGATCGCAAGGTTTTGTTCCTGACCCTTAAGAGATCAGAAATGAGTCACCACCGGACAGTGACAGGGCTGCAAACCCTGTTAAGAAGCTGTAAGGAAGGTGGCCCAGCTGTAAAGAAAGACTACAACGGTGCTGAGCTACCTCGGGGTAAGGGGAGCAAACGCAATCAGCAGTGAAGGTTCACGGATGCTCGGCTCTATGCACGGCAGGGCAGGGTGGCCTCAGTCCTGAAGGACCCCAACCCTGCTGGTCCCCCAGCCGTGGTGGGATGGGATGGTCAGGGCTGCAGCGGAGGTGGCAGTGAGACACGTGGGATGTCCCCAGGGAACGTCCCCTGCGGACCCTGGGAGCAGCATCCCCCCGCCTCCCCAAACCCCCCTGCAGAAAGCCCCAGCCCTGCCCTGCAAACTCAGCGTTGCAAGAGATGAAAAGTCCCACAGCGCTGCGCCAGCTCTGCCCCCAAATCAACCCCGTCTTCACGGCTCGGGGAGGAAACGGGGGGGATTCCTGCAGAGGCAAACGGACGCAGGGAGGAGGAGCGGGGCGAGGGAGGCGATGCCACCGACTGTGAAATGTTGGCTTCTGATCTGTGGCTGCTGATCCAATTAAAAGGGTTAATCCCCAGAGATGCCCCCACGGGGGAA
Source organism: Cariama cristata (assembly GCF_000690535.1). Taxonomy (NCBI): domain Eukaryota; kingdom Metazoa; phylum Chordata; class Aves; order Cariamiformes; family Cariamidae; genus Cariama; species Cariama cristata. Next base: position 29,748 of record NW_009624805.1, on the reverse strand, counting down.
AGCAGCCTCTAAGAGGTCCCCCGCGGGGATGTACGGTCATTAGGGCAGGCCCACGGGACGGCCGGGTCCGGCGTATCACTGACACAGTTGCAGGAGATTACCCACCGCTCGCAGCCCCGTCCAGCCCCACAGCAAAGTCGCTCTGCCCCTCCTCGGCCACACGTCACCAGGCGGTGCTCGGTGCGGAGGTCGGTCACCAGCCCACGTGGCCCCTGTGCTTGTCCCCAGCGCTCCTCTGGGATGTTTTTTTACAGTCCTGGGAGAAATGAAGGTCTCTGACACTGGTCAGCATTCAGGGTGAACCACGGTGAAGCTGATGTCTTCTTCCTCCCATGGCACTGCAGGGAAGGAAAAGCCAGAGGACCCAAAAGTTTATGGCTGGAGAAGGATGGATGGATGGATGGAGAAGAATGGATGGGGAAGGATGGATGGGAAGGGGAAGGATGGATGGAGAGAGGGAGGGATGGATGAAGGATGGATGGAGAAGAATGGATGGGGAAGGATAGATGGGAAGGGGAAGGATGGATGGATGGGGAAGGATGGATGGGAAGGGGAAGGATGGATGGACAGATAAATGGATGGATGGGGAAGGGTGAGGAAGCCACCTAAGAAACACATGGTTGCGCTCTGCCATCTGAAGGGAGAGCTGAGCCCACCCCTCATACCCCTGTTGATTCAGGGGTCACTTCAGACAGCTAAGAGCCCCTCCTGCCTCACCGCAGAGAGCAGAGGGGAGGCTTTTGGGTCTCCTCGGGTGGATACAAGCTGTCCTGTGCCACCCATGGCCGCGTCCCTTGGACAGCAGACACCGGTGCCGCTGCAGGACTGGCGCAAAGCGAGATGCTCCCAGGCTTATTCCTCCAACCAAACGAGCAAAAAGCAACGTTGTCCCGGTTTTCTCTGCCAGGAGCTGGCGGCTGAGATAGGGCACTTGGCTTCTGCCTAACTGGAGCTCGCCCCTTTGGCCTCTGCTGCCACAGCGAGCAAGGGGGAACAGCAGCCAAGGCAAAAATGTTTTACTGTTCCATATAAAATTTATGGGGTGCCTTTTATGACAGCGTCCCAAAGCAGGGCTGCAGAAAAGGGATAACTAAAAGGCGGCAGAAAGCCTGACTCGCAACAACAGAGAGCTGGCAGCGGTATGACGCCTGACGGCAGGGGAGAGGCTGACACCAGAGAAGATGAGATGCTGTTTGGAGGCAGCCAGGGCCAGGGGCTGCGATGGGTCTGGGAGATAAAGTAAGTTATGGGAGGATGGAACAGTCGCATTGTGCAAATGACATCCTTGGAGACTTCCACATCTTCCTTTCGTGGTGGGTACGCTCAGCACCACACCCTGTTTGCTAGGACCAACTTCAGTGCAAGCGCGACAGCAGGAGCAGAACAAACTCAGAGCATCTGCACCAGGGCAATGCCACCCGTGTTTCCTGGGAAGGGATCAGGCAGCAGCAGCATCTCTTGGTGGGAAGCTCCTTGGGATGAGACTTCTTCTCCATCATCTTGTGTCTCCATGAAACCTCTCTCCAAAAAAACTCCCTCTTGCACATCACCGTTAATCTTCAAATCTCCCCGTCCAAGGCAAAGCTCAGCCAGAGGTCCAGGGCAACGCAGCACAGGGGTGATGCAGCATCGCGGTTACTTCAAACACACGGTGCTCTTTAGAAGAAATACAACGCACCACGCTCCGGGTAGAGATTATTTGGTGAGGGATGGCAGGGACCTCAGTCCGTGCAGGTTTCTCTGTCGCTGCTCACCAAGGGGTCTCTCCTGGCCAGGGAGCAGCCGGCAGCACCCACCAATCTCCTGGACAAGGTCGGCGATCTCTGTGTGCACGGCACCCAGCTGATTTGCACCCAAAGAGGTCTCCTGCCTGTGTCTGGGCTCAGTACAGCCTATATGGGCTCAGTAACCTATACTGGGCTCAGTACAGCCTATACGGGCTCAGTACAATCTATATGGGCTCAGTACAACCTATATGGGCTCAGTAACCTATACTGGGCTCAGTAACCTATAGATACCTGCAGGACACCTTGTCTGGGCTGGGCGGTGCAGGGTTTGGGCTGGTTTTCTCCAGGCCTTCCCTAGGAGCCCAACTGGGCAGCTTCATTTCAAACGCCTGCCACTTCTGGTAAATGAGCACAAATTGGGCCTCAGCTCTGCTTCAATTAGAGCCCGCAAGAGTGAGTTAATTAGGCTGACGAGTGAGGGGTCAGTGGCAGCATCCTCCCCGCCAGCATGCAGCTACAGTCATGCATGTGGCCACGGGACAAGAGGGTGGCTTTGCCCCTCTCCCTTCGCCCCACGCCACGGAGAACACCCGTAACGCCCAAAGCATCACTGGGATCTTTTCCTGGATAAATATAAGCAGATCAGCCCCATCGTCTGGGTCATTGCAGGGCTCCAGCGAGCGGTGCTGGGTCGGTGCCCACCGGCTGCTCCAATTATCCCGGTTGGTCATTGCTGCAGGTCCACGGGAGTTTGCTCTTTGGCTCCTCCGTCCTTTGGCCGTGCGCAGACCTGGTTTCCATCCACATCGCGTGGCAGCAAACCACCTTTTTTTTGGAGCATAACAAAGAGAGAAGGGGAAGGCACGGGGGGGGAGCTGCTCACCTTGATCCTGTGGGAGCTGCTCACATTGATCCTTTTATAGCCCCCGGTGGGCGCCTGCCTGTCCAAGAGAGAGCACCTGCACTCACTTAGCGGCTCGCTTGGGCACCCATCCAGTACACCGAGACCTCCTGTTTCCTGGCCCCAGTTTGCCCCCAGCCTTCGCCTGACCCCCGTGCCCACTGCCAGCCCCAAGCTCTGTTTTCAGCCCCAAACCGGCTGCGGACCATAAGCAAGTGGGGCGGGATGATTCCCTGATGATGAGCAAAGCATCCGTGGGATGCTCTCTGCATGCCTTGATCTCGCATCCCAACCCTCAGGACGTTGCCTGAGGGAGTGCAAGGGGATCAGACCCCACCGGGACGGTGGTCCCACCCCACTGGGATGGGGGTGCCAATGGGCCCCCCCAAGTCGTAACACAGACCCTATGGAGAAAGGAGAGCCAGCACAGGAGGCTGAATCAGAAGACGCTTTAATCAGATTTATCGGACAGATCTGGATCTCCAAATAAATAGATTTATCAAAACAGAATAAAACAAGAAACCAGGGATAAATACATGTACCTAAACAACCCGAAAATCCCCCAAAGCTGTTTCCAGACAGGGTGGGGGCGATGCTGCTGCACGCCCTCCTCCCCACACTGCAGAAATGGTCCTGTTCGCCCTTTGGGAGATGCCTCTCCTGCGAATACAGCCCAGTAGATATTATGTAGGATATATATAAATATATAGCATAATAACATGCTTAGTAGCGACCTTAGTGCAGTGTTCAGGGTCTCAGACCCTGTCAGCAGGTGGGTCTTCCCAAAAACTACATCTTCATGTGACCTGCAAAGAAGGGAAAAGAATCCTCCCAGCTGAAACAGAGGAGGAAAGACCCAAGATTTTTCAGGACATGGCCTTTGGCAGGTATTCAGCCAAAGAAACCCTTCGCAGATCACGGGGGCTCCAAGAAAAGAAAGAAAGATGATTTTTCTCTCCTTGCAGGTCATCTTTATGCCGGCGGTTGGTAAAAAGCATGGTCGTGTTCTGCTTTACTGCTGGCTCCCGATGCTCAGGGATGTATCCCACCTCTTCACGTCGCACGAGGTCTCACATCCCCGCCGTCTCTCCCTCCTCCCTCTGCACTTTCAGGAGACGACGGCCGGTCTCTTGCGCTCTCCCGATGGAGAGAGGCACCTCCACGGCTCTGGCTTCAACGCGGTTCAGTTTGGTTCATTTGCTGGAGTTTCTGCAATTTACACTAGTGTATCCTTTATTGCTGTGCCAGTCTATTTAATAATGCAACTTTGGTTTTCATATATATGTGTACGTGTGTATGTGTGTGTGTGTGTGTGTAGATAAATCAATAGCTAGGTTAAAGTTTGTATCTTTACAAGTTCTTTGTTTCTTTCTCTGGGCTCTCTGTCATCCTCAGCTCTGACGTCTGGGCTCGGAAGATGTTCCAGTGACCTGGATGAGCAGAGATGGATGCTCATTAACAACAACCTTTGGAGCAGGAAAACACAATTTACCCCACGCATAGCACACTCCGCGCTGGAGGACGCCCAAGGACCACGCTGGGAGAGAGGTCTACCCGCAACACCGGCCATGGCCGGAGCAGCTCATCAGTGGTCCCATAATCCAGTCCTAGGCTTTGCCATCTTGCAATTAAAATGGTCTTTGAGGTCAAGAGGGTCCCTATATACCTCCTGCAATGCAATTAACAGCACAGTCAACGGCACTTCCAGCATTTCCCTGGAAAGCACGCACACGCTCTTAAAAGAAAAGTTTAGTCTTAAACAGGGATAAATGCCCCTCTCCGCCTCCTCAAAGAGTGCTTTAACGTGAGCTGTTAGGGCCGTGTCCTCCCCGGCATCTCTGGGACTCGGGCTGACTCCCTGCCTCTTGGCAGAAGAAGCACCTTGCTTATCTTTGACTCATCATCAGAAAGCCAAAATTCATGTTTCGTGGGCTATGGGCAGGTATGATTCTCTCCTCTGCTCTGCCAGCCCCATTGCTTTGGAGCGGGATGCTCAAAATCCCCACGTTTATACTTGTTTTTCTGCCCCAGCCTTGGCTCTTGGTGCAGGGCTTTGCAACCACCTACGGTAGGGGAAGATCCTGCTGCAGAGGGAGAAGAAACCCCCCAAGATCCCCCCACAGCCTCATCGGCGAGCTGCAGACTCCCTGCAAAGCAAACGCATTGGTGGGAACTGGGAAACACCCCAAAAACTAGCACAAAGTGTCCCAGTCCCTCTCCTTGCCCCCCCCCAAACACCAGCATCCCCGTACGTGCAGGAGGCAGCTGGAGGTGCTTTCTCTCTAGGTGGTCGCTTCCCCCGTAATCCCAGCAAGGATTATGCAGCCCTAATGTCGTCATCCCCGGGAGGGGCATATTTTCTAGCTGAATTAATCTCCTGTTGTGAAGAAATCACCGGCCAATGCTTTCCTAGAACTTGCAGCAACAGCAGAGGGATGGTTTCACAACAGGGTTATTTGTCAGGGGAAACTGAGGCAAGAAGAAGGGGCCACATGCCAGAGACTCCATCAGGGTGTGACGCCCAACCTGGGAGCAGGGACTTGAAAATCCCCCAAGGTTTGGTCAAGAGATGTTGTCTCGAACGGATTGGAGGTGAAAACAAATCTCCACCCTCCCTGGGGCACTGGGTGTGCTGGTACAAACTGGGCAGCGGCGTCGTTCCCGGCTGACCCGATGACCTGTGGGTGCTGGACAATACGGGAATGGCTCCGATCCGAACCCAACCCGTTAAACCCTAACCCAGCCCAGGCGAAGAGGCAGCCAGGAGGAAATAGCGCGGCAGCTTCACTCCGCACAGGCACTCTCGGCATGTG
>NW_009624805.1:12216-24280 GCF_000690535.1 Cariama cristata | reverse complement strand
ATTTACGCACATCCAAGAACATTAAGAATGATTTTTAAAAATATTTCAAGAGTTCATTTTTTTCAAATCCCTTGCATCATTTTTTATTTTTTTTTTCCCCCGTAACGCCAGATGGATTAGATATAAAAATCAAGCGGTTTTACGGGCTTTGGAGAGACAAAGCCTTTGGATTTCACAAGTGTGCGTCCACTTTTAGAAAGCTGGCTGCCCTTTCCGATACCACAAAGTGAAAATGTGACTGCTAACCAGGAGGGTTGCTCATGCCTGTGAAGACAGGTCAGCCCCAACCCGGCAATGTTTGCACAAGCCTTCTCCCTACCGTTCAGCTCCCCACGCCGTGCCGGGATTTGTGCAGCCTTTGTGGAACAGCAAAACACGGCGGTTGTTTGCGGCAGGGTCTGCTGGAGGAGTGGGAAAATGGGATTTTTCTCTCCCTACCTTCGTTTGTCCTGGTGATCAGCCTGAAGTTCTGTGCTTCTTGCTTGAATTCTTGTTTGCTGATCTTCTTGGTCTGTATCAGATGAAATATTCCTGCAGAGGGAAACACAGGGCATCGGACTCTGCGACGGTGGATTGAAGGCTCAGGCAGGTTTGGATGCACACCTCTGTCCCCTCCTGAGATGCAAAAGGGACACTGCCTGCACTGGGTGCCCCGGGGTCCTGGTTCGGTGCAGGACCGGCTGCCAAAGCCTGGTGGGAGTTTGGGAGTGAACCCAGGGCTGGCCAAAGACCAGGAGAGATCTCATTTGAACACGGTAACCGTTCATTAAATCAGAACGTGGCAGGGACACCACCACGAAGCGGGTGAAAGCAATAAGATTTTGTTGCTCTGAAAAGCATCTTGCACTGGAGGAGGTCTGATCTCCCCTAAAGCCGTAAGAAAAATAAAGGTGAGACCAAGGGGGGACCCTGGGATCCCTGTCCTCTCTGCCCACTCTCGACCACCTCTCCTCCCCGACCGCAGAGGACCCTCCATCCTCAGATGCTTTCTTGTCCTGGAAGCAGGCAGGGACCTAAGTTTTCCATCTCTCTGCCCCCAGCCCTGAAACTCCTCCAGGACACAAAAAAAAAACCAGGAATGACCTCAGCAGAGATTGATATTTCTGTCCGTGCCAGCATCGTCCCGTTAGCAGAGGTGCCTGACTCAGATGTTTGACCCAAGAAAACCAGAACCTGCGTTTTACAACGGAAGCGACCTTTCCGCAGGATTAGGGGTTACGATATCCATATTCGCCTGTGAAGCGTGACAAACCAGGCAGGTATGCTAGGCATATCCTTCCCCACCTCTCACCCAGGATCCGTGGGCATCCAGCCTCTCGCTGCCAGCAGATGTGAGAGGCAACGTGGTCCCCCTTATTTGGTTAGGAGATTTTTCCCGATTCCCAGCAGCAATTACACATAAAATGACTATGTAACGAATGGGAACCGGCTAGCAATCCATATAAATGAGATGTTACGGACGGTGGAAAATTAATACAGGAAGTAAAAGACATTCAGAGAAATATGTGGATATTTGGACTATTAATAAGTCCTATAAGTGGGTCAGGAAAAGAAGTCCTACCAGTAACAAAAGAAGATACTGGATGGAGATAATAAAACTGTTAATGACGCAAGAAAGGCACAAGTGTTCAATAAATCCTTCTGGTCTATACTTAGAATGGAGCAGGAGGGTGTGCTTATAGTCCCCGTGGCTGATGAAGCACTTTCCACTACATTAGTAACCAAGAGGATATTTTAAACAAGAGCTACAAGAGATAAACATCTTTTAATCAACCGACCTAGATAATGTTCACCCAAGAGCCCTGGGAGAGCTGGCTGAGACCTTTGGCTCCCCGGACGGTCGTTTCTGACAGATGCCAGGAGCTGGGGAGCAGCGGAGGAATGCAGACGATGCTCCAGCACGCACAAGGAGCGCACGAGGAGGCACAGATAAGAATAGCCCTCCACGCCTGCCATCCCCTGACGAGGCATGACAGGGTACGGAGCCGGTAAAGGGTGATGCCTTTTCCTGGCGAGCAGAACCTGTCCAACAGACAGGATCGTTCTTTGCAAAGTTGAGGATGAGATGGAGGGAGGCGGGGGGGCTGGCAGGTACTGACCGCCTTTCTTGATGCTTTGAAAGGGGACTTGTAAGAGAGATGGGGACAGACTTTTTAGCAGGGCCTGTAGCGATAGGACAAGGGGCGATGGTTTTAAACTACAAGAGGGGAGATTCAGCCCAGATAGAAGGAAGAAATCCTTCCCAGTGAGGGTGGTGAGGCAGTGGCAGAGGTTGCCCAGAGAAGCTGTGGCTGCCCCATCCCTGGGAGTGTTCAAGGCCAGGGTGGATGGGGCTGGGACTGGTCTGGTGGGAGGTGTCCCTGCCCAGGGCAGGGGGGTGGAACTGGGTGGGCTTTAAGGTCCCTTCCAACCAAACCCTTCTGTGATTCTGTGCTTTAGGCACTGCCTCAGGACCGAAAAAACAAGCAGAGTCCAGTAGAGCACAAGGAATGAATTAAGGACCAGCCCCATCTCCAAGGGAGCAATTCCTCTTTCCTGATTTAGGAGAGACAAGGGAGAGACAGGGTCTTCCGCAGTGCCATTCTTCCCATCCTAAAACGGGTGGACAGGACATACCGTAACTGCTTCTCTCTGCTGACTACATGGGGAACCAACATGGCTTTAAACATGGTACTTAACGCTGGGCTGGGGAGGGAAACAAGTCTAATTCAAGAAACTGGTTTCAGGACTTGCTAAACCATCTGCAAAACAAAGCCTTGGCAGGTGGACGGAGACGGGAGCATGGTACACATGGATGTATGAGACCCATCCCAGCAGAAGACAACCTTTGACCAGAGCCCCGCACCCTGTTTCGGGCTCTGCATTTCAAGAAGGACACAGAGAGAGTCCAGGGCAGAGCTACAGGAAGGACCAAAGGACCAGAAATTTCTAACATCAAGGAAAGATTGAAAATAATCAATTGCGTAAACTGTGTAAGAGAGGACAGAGCTGGCGGCATCTCCAGAGAAAAGGAGTCTGCTCTTCACACCCGCAGTGGAGAGGATGAGGAGGCATGAGCTCAGGCTGCAGGGAGGATGCACGTTGGGAAAAGTCTTCCCTTAAGGAGAGGTTTGCGGCTCTGGAAGAGATTAGATGGGCTGTAGAGTCTCCATGGCAGAAAATCTTCAAGTAAATGCCAGAAGAGCGTGGAGTGGCTGGTCCAGACCCCGCAGGTCTCCTCCAGCCCAGGTGTGAGGGTATACCAGCATGGTGAATCACTGGGGATCGCTGAAGGTCCCCAAGCTGCAGGTTTTCAAGATAGAAAGGAATATTTTGATCAATGTCTAATCAACAGCCTGGTAGGGTAAATGTGGGAAAGAGGTCCATGAGGGGATTGCATCTCCAATACAGCCCATGCCTTCAGCAAGGCAGGGTGAAGGGCAGGAGTCAACGACAGAGCCTCCAAACCATGCTGGTCCCTCTCTGATCCTGCCTGTTGCTCTGTTGTCCTCACTCCCCATGATAATTCATGCTCTAAAACATCAGAAAGTCACTTTTTTTGAAACTCCTGAGGTGTTCAGACCCCTTAAAACATGAGGAAGCAACTCATCTGGGGGCTGGTCGTGCACCACCAGCAATCTGGGTAAAGGTTTTGGCTGGGTGTTGGCACCGGTTTCTCCTCCCAACTCCTGCCTCGTGGAGGAAACCGTCCCAGCACAGAAATAGAGGAGGCCACGTAGGTATCACAAGCCCATACAAAGGCAGATGGACAGGCTCCAGGCGCGACTTGCAGCCTCTTTTCTCCACACACGCTGCTCTGTTGGTAGAGTGATGGACCATGGAGAGGTGGAATCCATATGTGACTGAGCTCATGCTCTTTCCCAATAGTAACACTTCGCTCTGCCAAGCAAAAGAGCTGTGTTGGCCTCGGGGACAAGGGCCTCCCCTGTCCTTGGCTGGCAGGGCTCTGGAGCTCCGTGCAGACGTGAAGCTTTTGGCCTCAGAAGGTGGCGAGAAGGTTTGGGTGGTGACCTCTGCCAAGGAGCGAGGAGAGGAAACGATGGGGCCCAGACAGTGCAGGCTCAGAGCTGTCTTCCAGCTACAAGGTGCCGTTGTGAAGGAGGCTTTGCCGAGGCGAGGGGAAGGCTGGGGAGAGGGGCACCGTGGAGGATGGAGGATGGCAGGGGAAGGATGGAAACATGGTGGCAGCCAGGGCTCCATCTCTGGAGTTAATTTCTCCAGCTACTATTTCCCTCGGCAGCTGGGAAAAGACAGCAGCAGGAGGGCTGGGGTCTCTTTAGGGAGTGAGGTGAGACATGAAGATACCCAAGAGACCAGAAGATCTGCCTACACGTGTCCAGAAGACACGGGCTGAGCGTCGCTGTATCCATAGGTAGGGTGCGACCAACCGCAAGTGCTCAAGGCACAAGTTTTTGCAAGGGGTAGAGTATGTCCAACAGAGACTCAGGGTTGGGGCACTGCAATGCTGTCCCGGACCCAAGAGAAACACAACACAAATATCTACCCGACCAGGTGTCCCTAGCAGAGATAGGCTGATAGTGTGGCAAAGCTAAAGGTATGGGGAGAGAGGGCAAGAGATTGGTGTCATTTGACACTGTGTTGGCTGTGCTTTGACCTCTGGAAGAGAAACCAACAGGAGCATCCAAATCCACTTGTCCAAAAAGTGGGCTGGGGACAATTCACCCTCCCTGTGTACACCTTTGCAGCAGCTCTGCAAGCTTTGCTCCCAGCATGGGTGGACCAGGGTGAAAAAAAGAGCAATAGTAAAAATACAGAGTGACCAGAACATTTTTTTGGTTTGTTTTCCACATACGTTTGGCATGAAAGTGGGCAGGTTTGGAGGAGCAGCCCCATGGCCCTTGCCTTGTTTGCCCTCGTGTTGTGCCTCCGGATGGTGTTGCAGCTCGTGGTGGGGTACGCTGGGGCCAAAAGTGGTTTCCAGCCCCTGGTTTGCACGCAACTGCAGCAAAAGAGCGAAAAAGGGGGGAGTCGGAAAAGCCAGCCTGCTGTCAGCAGGTTTTGACTCGCCACAGAAGGTCTGGAGCACCACTAGAAAAGCCTGAAAAATTGAACAAAGCTTGGAAAGCACCAGGTTTCCACACATACCTCCTCTGTTGCTGGCTGGTTTCGTTATGGTACTCACCTTTAATCAGCTTCCAGTTGTAGATTTCCACCTCTTCTGCGGGCTCCTTCTCGATCGCGATCGTCCTGAGGATCTCCTTGGAGGTCTCCGAGCTCGGCGGCACAAACATGTACACCAGGACGCGGTTGGGGTTCTTGCCACACCGGGTGGTGACTATTTCATCAGTGGGTTTGACTCTGGTTTCTGGACAAAAACAAGGACAGAGCTCATTAAATAGGGGCAGGAAGGAGCTTGGAGGAGCCAACTCAACACCCAGGTCAAAGGAAAGGCATCTTGTTGGGTTTGATGCCATGTGGCACAGCCGCCTCTCTGAATGGGGCCTTGGCTCCCAGGGTCCGATCCCCAGCACCGAGATCAGCAGCAAAGGGAGAGGTTGATGAAGGATGTGTGGACCCGCTCATCCCCGTATTTTCCATTCCCCTTGATCTCAGCAGCCTCTACACCAGCGGGGATGCGGAAGGGGGATTTTCTCCACCTGGATTCCCCGTACCTGCTGCAGTGACCTTGATGCCATCATCACTGCAAAGCCCGGGCTGGATTCCCCACTTCCCATCTCGCTCCCGCTGCCGTCCCAGAGGAGCAACGTCAGCGAAGCGAAGGGATGAGACCGCAGCACGGGAGCCAGCACCGTGGCTGGGCTGCCTGGGCAGCGCGCCCAGCTCATGCGGGTGGGCTCAGCCCCAGCCCGAGCCCCCTCCCCGCATGGGGTATAACGGTGGGGAGACCCACATCAGGGGCACCGGTGGGACTCTACGTGACTTTTTCAACATCCTTGGTAAAGGAGCGCTGCTAATTTTTAAAATTTTTTTTATGTATCTGGAGTAATTAAGAATCCCCCATGGTTTTGGAAGGAGATTTATTGCCTTTGGTTGTGGTCCTTGGAACGCAGAGGAGCCCAGCTCTGCTGAATTTAGCCTTGTTCTCCCAGTCATTTTGGATGCTGAAGCTTTTTACACTACTCGAAAGAAAGTTTGGCTATAAATAGACGTGTGGGGTTTATTTTAGTAGGACAGTTATTTTAGGCCTGATTCTGCTCTCCCTCGTGCTTTCTGGGGCGGTCCTGAGCTACTCTTCTCAGAGAGGGGATGGAAATCCCAATTTAAAGGGATGCAAAGAAAGGTTTTTTTAGCAACGGGAAGACAAACGTTCAGTTCTGCAGGCTCAGCGTGACACGAATGGGGAAGACCACAGCCCACCACCCTCACCCCTGCCACCACGGGGTCCGGGGTGCAGCAACACTTCCATCCCAGAGCATTAACCTGCACCCACTCCAGGGCTGCTCTCTGCACTGATCGAGGCAGCCCCACCGTCGTGATGGGGAAGGAACCGCACGTCCTCGCAGGTACAACAGGTATTTAACAACCTCGGAGATTCACGCTGGAGCCACTCGATGGCCAACAGCGTTGGGGAGGAGGAGGAGCAGGGACCCAGCAGCCCCCTGCCACCGCGAGGGTCTCCCCATCCGACCAACGCATCGCAGCAATTCCCCTTCGATCGGGATCCCTTTTGCAAATAGAAATCGCTCAGCGTTTCTCTCCAAGCTACTGGCTACAAAGGAGGAAGAGGAGGACAGTCATGGAAACTGCCTGGAAAAAGAAGATGGGCAAAACCTCCGTGCAGTGAAGCAAAGGACGAGCATGTAACTTGGCTGAGCAACGTGTATGTGTGTGATTGCTATCTCTGAGTACTGGAAAGCAAGAAGAAAATCATTTTGGCTGGGTCAGAGTGTTTAACTGGAAATAAATGAAGACTGAACAGCAGACAAGAGATCCCAGCAGAGAAAGTTGTAGACTTTAAACCAGAAAGACCCACTATAACGGGAATGCAAGACTGGAAGGGCTCTGCTCAGTCATCACATCCCATTCCCACCAGGCACCACGTCATAAATCCTGCTCATAAACAGATCAGAAACCTTATTAAAACAAGCTGAGCTTCTGCCCTTCGCTCCCCCGGGGAGGCCATCCCAGAACCTCCCTGCTCAGAGCTGGAAAATCTTGAAAATCCCAACTGAAATGATTTTGCAGCCCGTTTACCTCCATTCTTAAACGTGGCAATGCCCCTTGCCTGTTCTCCCCGGTGAGACCCCTCCACAAAACCACCTTGAGGTCACACATCGGGGGAGATCACACAGCAATCGCTGCATCCGCAGTCAGGCTCAGAGAGACTCCGGTATCGTTAGTCTCTGTAGGGAAGCAGTGGGTGGTCCATCATCTAAACATCTACTGCTGAACGACAGTACAGAGAGGTATAACCTAGAAAACATTCTCCAGTGGGAACAGGAGAAGATCTCACGCCCTGCCACATCTTTGCCAGGTCTGTGGTTTAAGGTAAATGGCTTCCAAAGACGAAGAAGCAGCTGAGAGACCCAAAACCCACTGAATATGAAAAAACAAAGAGGTCGTCTCTACCACGTCCCAGCCTCAGCACCAGCCCAGTTCTACCTGGCCCACCCCAATCGTTGTGTGCCTAACCCTCCCCTTTCAGGGACGGGGACCTCAACTCAAATTCAAACAACCCATGAGTGCCACAGATAACCCCGCGTCCGGAAAGTGTCCTCCTGATTTCAAATCCACATTTCAGCTGCCACAATTTAACCCTATGACTTCTTGTCCCCGCTGGAGGTCTGGGAAACAGACCGTGCCCTCTCCCCAGAAAGCATCTTCTGTCTGAAGACTCTTAGCATGTCCCTCCTTGGGCATCCTTCTCCAGACTACACTCACCCAACAGATGCAACCTTGGGATCGGTGCAGCTTCCTCACCTTGGGTCAGTCCTGCTGCCCTCCAAGACGGGCCAACCCTTACATCAGTGCTTCTCACCCGGTGTGAATTCACGTCACCAGCGACATGAACCCCTACACATCTGTCTGCCTGGGGCTTTAAACCAAGGCTAAAGGAAGGAACTGGAAGACAGCTGCAGAAGGTAGGATCCCACCTACCTGGACATATTTTACAGCATTTCCCATCTACTTTCTCTGGATGGTCACACGGATACTCCTTGGGGCATGTGATCTTCTGGCAGTCCTGGACACCGTCCCTGCAAGTGCAGAGGATGCAGGGCAGGAGGCCGTAGAGCCGGAAGACGGGATGCCACACTTCCCCGTGGGAGTAGGTCTTCCCGTTGTAAACACAAGCTGGAGGAGGGAGAGAAAGGAGTTGCTGGTGGAAAGAAATCCTCCTCTTTGTACACCCAAAGCTTGGTGGAGCTCAGAATCCCAGAATCGATGAGGTCGGAAGGGACCTCTGGGATCACCGAGTCCAACCTTTGCCCTCACACTCCCACGTCAACCAGACCATGGCACTGAGTGCCACCTCCAGGCTTTTCTTAAACCCCTCCAGGGATGGGGACTCCACCACCTCCCTGGGCAGCCCATCCCAATGCCCAACCACCCTTTCTGGGAAGAAAGGCCTCCTAATGTCCAACACATTTCACCACCTCAGAAACAGGTGGTCCTGCTGTCCTGAGGAGCACGGTCCTCATCCGGCGGCAGCAGCGGACACCGGGATATTGCAGCCACCGCACCCAGGAGATGCCATGGGGCAGGGGGACCAGGCTGCAGGAGACGGAGGCTGTCGGGGTCAACCACCCGGGTGGGAGTGAGTGGTAAGCGTGGGCAGGACCTCACCTGCCTCCGAGGCTCTGCAAGCCCGGGGTCTCTCCGAGGCCATCGTGGGCACGAAGCGCAGCAGAGGGTGCCACCTGCTGACTCCTCCATGAAAAGTTCTGGAGGTCCCAAAATTTCCTCCAGGGCTTCATCTCCAAGGACTCTAAAGAGCCCTTCTGGAGACACAGTGGTGGAAGAGCCCCCAGGAGAAGAAGGAACCTGTCTTTTCCCCTTTGGCTCCATGGGGTTGCCTCCTCATCCCACTTTTCTACTCTCTCCTCCAGGAGGAAGACCACAGCACCGGGAGAGACCCAGCACACGGTGAGTAGGTGCAAGGAGGAACGTCCTGTCCCTCTGCGGCACTGTCCTGGAAGGACCGCATCGAGTCTTCCAGCTGAGCACCTCCCTTCCCAGGTCCCAGATCTTCAAAACACCCCCAAGGACCAATCTTCTTCCAACTCTTTTTGGAAAGGGGTAGACTCATGCAGCCAAGGGGCTGTGGGGCACCAGGGCTGAGAGACCTGGGGAAGGCTGGCTGTGGAGGAGCGGGAGGTGGGACTTGGTGGTGGAAAACTGCTGCTGAAACAGATTCCCTGGAGAATCCAAAGTCACCTTAGGCCACACGCAGACTGCCTGGCCCCTCCATCCCTTACCTTTCTTGTGCTTCTCTTTCAAGACGATCTTCACGGTGGTGCCACCTCCTCCCTTGGGTTTGAAGCTCCTGGGAATGAACTCCAGGGAAGAACTGAGAACAGTAGATGCAGTGGCTCCGGGTGGCTTCCTGCCCATCGCTTCCCCCGAGCACTGATCTTGCGAGTGCCTCTGTGAGCAGTCAGAGAAAAGAAGGGGACTCAGACCCAGGCAGTTGGGTTGTTCTCACTCCAAAGCACGCTGGAAAAAGCCATGCGGTGTCCTGCACGCCTTCCACCAGGAGTGGAAGGTCCAGAGACCACAGGTATAAGCAATGACCCAGGAGCCATCTCGGTGCCTGCCATCACCTAAGGGATGCTGAGCATCCACAGTGATGTCTGCCCTATGCTGCAAGTGGGTCCCCCTCATCGGGGGAGCACCCTTCTCATCCCACCCTCAACCCAATGCCCTCAGGTGAGGTCCTACATCTCTAACACAGGCAGGGAAATGGGCTGGTCTTATCTAGACACCTGCTCGGAAACTGAGGACCGGCATCAGTGCAACCCAACGAGGATCAGAGGGGCCGCATCCTGATCTCTCACCTGGCTGGCAACTGGAGGGCTGGTGTGGGGCTGTCAGTCAGCAGGACTGAAATCCCAGGAACATCCCAGGCTTCCAAGGGCAAACCACTGGGACAAGACAGGCAGCACAAAGGGTTCCCTTGTGTCTATTTTGGAGGTTTTATAGTCGGTGGAGGTGTGACGCTGGCGTTTCACCCAGCGGTATGGAAAAGGGTAGGGCCAGGAGCTGTAAGTGACCTAATCCCACAGACCTGGCATGGGCCGCCCAGCTCTGAAATGTCACCGTGAATCAACCCTCGGCAGCCAAGGAGTCATTTTTTCCTTGCTGGGGCTGCCGATAAAAACAGCCTGGGGAAAGCATGCTGGTGGCCAGCTCCAGTGCTGGCTGCTCTGTGGGAGCTACGACTGGGAGGGGGGACACCTTTGAGCCCAGGGTGGAGAGGAGACACCATCTCTTGAAGAAAAAGACCCCAAAGAGAGATTTGGGCCATCTGATTCTACGGGTAAGGGTCACGTCTGGCCGTCGGTCACCTCTGAGTCTGCTCTGTCCGTGTTCCTCAGCTGTTTTAACCCACCAGCCAACCTCAGGCAGGTTGGCCAACAAGGAGGAGAAGTGCCCAAGATTTCCAGTTTCCGCAGGTCTTTTGCTCTTCCAAGGACATCAGAGATGCTTCAGAGAAAGAGGACAAGAGTCTTTCCCTGGTGGTCCAAGGTCTCAGCCTATGCTGATAGCCCTCACCTCAAGTCAACTCCCAGACACGATTCAGCTGCAAGCCACCTGTCTGTGCTTCTGCTCTCCAAGGAACTGACCACCCTCCTAGGGTCATTTCTGTGTAGAAGGCTACGGCCAAGGGCAAATGGCTTGCTTTGCGCTGTGTAATGGGGCTGTGCTAGAAGCAACAATCTGAGTTTCAAAATGCAAACGTCACGTACAACACCTCTGTTTAACTGCAGGGGTTCCTCTTCCGTGGACTTCTCATATGAGCCATCTGCAAGGAAAAACATTGGCCTGTGAACTGCTGCAGGGCTGAATGAGGATTTGCTCCCTGGGGTCCAGCTGACTAAAAGAAGCTCTCTTCAGGGTGCTGGCCCACCTGCAAGGTCTGAAGAGAGAAGAGCTTCAAATGTGCAATTCACATCACCCAAAGCAAATGGGAGCCATACCCCAAAACCCCTTTTATCCCCACTGACTATTAACAAGAGCTCAGCTCCAAGAAAGACGTGGCTTTGCAGACTTCTGAAGTTAGGTGGCATGAAAGCACCCAGAGGCAGAGTAGGAGATGATGGGGACGATCTGGCATTAAAAAGAAATCCAAAGACATTTCTCACCACGTCAATGACATGCCCCAACTGCACCAAAGAAAACTAGGAGAGAGGAGCACCAATTGCAGAAAGGGAGAATTTGGAGGAGGCATCTGGAGAACATCATTGTGTGGCCATGGCCAGAAGACCACCATGGCCTTCCAGCTTCATAAATATTTCTCGTATTAAAGAGTCATTTTATGCTGTGACTTCATTGTTAGCAAGGTGTGAACCTGCCCATTTGCTCTTGAGTCTGTCTCATCTGGAGACAGGGAGCTTGATTCTCTCCTCACTTTCCCGGGTGTAAGTTAGGGGAAACAGCAGTAGATTCAAGACTTTCTCCTCCAGAGAGAGCTGTGGGAGTGAAACTCAGCCATGCTGTACTGGGGTGGAAGGATCATTCCCTGACCATCCTAGAAACTTCCCTGGAGCAACAGCGGCATGCACCATCTTTCCATGGTCCATAGAGCCATCTCCATCCTGGTGGGCGAGTGCTCTGGAGGACTTTGCCCTCCCTGCAGGTCACATCTCTTGTATGGTGCACCAGTAGCAGGGCAAAGAGCTCAGCCTGAGCCAGCGTGGGGGCTGCAGGGAGGCAGGACACAACCAGGTGTGGGAGGGAAACCAAGCAAGAAAAGACCTGAGCCCTCATCTTTTGTTTCCTGGTGCAACCAAGACGTAGCAAGTGGCTTGATTTACAGCACAGGCTTCCAAAATCCTGCTAAAGTGGCTTGAAACGGCTCCTGCCAGCTGGTGGGAACCAGCTGGGCTCTCCCAGCCCTCGCTCAGGACCAGCTCCCGGGCCC
>NW_009624805.1:0-12185 GCF_000690535.1 Cariama cristata | reverse complement strand
CCTGTGCGGACCTGGCAGCGGGAACCCGGCACCGTTAGGGGAGAGGAGCACAACAGCTCCGGGCAGGTCACCAAGCCGCAGTAAATCTGACCTTCCTAGGAGGGAAAAAAAAGCATTGTCAGCATTGTGAAGATCCAGACAGGGATGTACATCCCCTGCATTGGGGTGTCAGCACTTCAAATGGCAGATCTAGCATAAATCATAAGCCCCCCAACAGTCCATCCTCAAATATCACCAATCATCTAGCAACTGATGAAAGCTGAAAATCTGTCACTGCCACAGTCTCCATCCTGCGGGGCATAGCATGGTGGCTGGTGTCCTCTCCTGGCATGGTTGGTCCACCGATTGCCAGTCCATGTGCTCATGAGCGGAGTGGTCTTCCCCAAAAAGGGGGAGGCAGTGCCTTCCTCTCAGGCATCGTTAGTGCTACCAGATCTGAAAGAGCCGCCACACGCCTGTAAACTCTGCGTAACGCCCACCAGTTCGAAGTGGCACGGGAACCTTTTCTCTGACATCTCCCAGGACAAGGACCTGGAGAAGACTGGTGGAAGGGGGAAGCATGATGCTGAACCCAGACCAAGGTCCCACGCCACAGCTCTGCCTTCCCTCTGCCTTGGGTTATTTGATAACACCAGAGCCAAGCACACCAGGACACTGGGTCAAAAGCTGTGGATGGACGTTCAAGTGTAGATCTTCTTCCACTGGCTTGGTCGTTAGTTCGGAAAATGTCATTGCTGTAGCGATTCAAGCAGAAAACCGCAGGTCAAGGCCAGCCTTGACGTTCGTGCATCCCAGTTCCACTTCAGTCAATGGATTTGCACTTCTTTGCTGCAGGGCTAAGTTTTCCTGCTTTGCAGAAGGGTAAAAAAGGATGTTCAGCAGCCCAGCAGTGGCCAGACCTCAACAGCAAGGTTTTCTTCTCCATGCATCAGTTTTCTCTGGGGTATCCACAAGCTCTCAGTCAACCAAAACCAAGGGTATCCTTAGAAAACCCAAACCACAGCAGCTTCTTCTACCATCAGGAAGCCAAGCCACCGTGCAGGGGACATGAAGAAGAGGAAGAAAGTTAGGTAAATGAGAGGATCTGGTGGAGGTCACTGCAAACCAAACTTTGCTCTCAGCTTCAGGGACCTCCACGGGGTCCAGACCTGCAGGGAGCGGGGTCTGGCCACCAGCCTCTTCCTTCTGTCTCCTTCTGACCGGCAGCTCGCGGCAAAGACCTGCCTCGGGCGGGAAAGAGCAAAAGTCATAAAAAGCAGGATTTATCCCAGAGGCTCTGGTCTCAGGGCAGTTTTCAAATAGGTTTAGACCAGCTGTTCACGCAGCTGTTCTAGCAGCTGACAACATCAGACACAGCCCAGCGAGACCTCACCACTGCAAGGCTCCACGGCCATCCTTTTATTTTCCCCTTCGTATCCAAGGCATTATCCTGCCGAATAAACAGAGCCTGAGCGAGAGCCAGTGCCTCCGAGAGGGACGTGGAGCATCAGCTGATGGTAACCACCATGTGCATGCACTTGGCATGAGAGAGGGAGGTGGTTTGGGCTCTCTCATCCCTTTTTTCTCTCCTGGTCAAGCTTAGTCCAATTATTTGCTGCAAGCAAAGCACAGAACAGTGGAGCCTGGTCCCGTGCAAGGGCTCTGTACGATGGGCAGTGAAAGCCACGTCTGCAACCCTCTTCTGTTTTATGGCAGAGGCTGCAGCCAGTATGAGCAGTTCCCCACAGCATCCAAGTGCAGCATCAGGACTTTCAATTCCCCTCCCTCGCTCCCTCTCAAAGAGGAGGAGCTGCTCCATTTATCTCCCAACACTCAGCTCCTGGCACATGTGGCCCCGTGCTTCGCACACCTTCCCCATCGCCGCTGGTCCGGCTGCCTCACACCTCCCAAGCAAAGCGTCGGGACTCATTTTTTGATGGTTTTTCGCAGGATCTCAGCCTGTGGGAGAGGGCTGGGCAGAGCGGAGCCAAGCCCTGTCTCAGGGCATCGCTGGAGGCTCATGGAGAAGGAACATCCCTCCGGTGCTGGCAATGGGTGGCAGATGGGTAATTCATCACGGGGATGCACACTGAGGACCACACAGCATCCTGGCCACCGTCACAGCCCTCAGGTAGGGCAATTAGGACTACCAAGGAAGACAGGCATGCAATGGTCCTGCAAAGGTGATTGCAACTCAGTGTGAAAGGCAGATGCTTCCTACAAATGTTGTTCGTAGACAGCCTGGAAAGCACACGCACAGCCCTTTGCCAGGGCACAGCTCTGCACATGTGTTCAGCTTCCACTTAAATCCAAGCGAGGAGGATGAAGATGGTGAGGTCCCTGCCCGTTGCCATCTCTGGCTGCTAAGCTCCACTGCCCCTGTCTCTCTGCTGTCAGCTCCTGGCTGCATCAGGGGCTGAGCACCAGCCATGCAGGGCAGGAGCTGGATGCACCGTGAGACCCAGGCACCCAACAGCATTTGGGAGCCACCAAATCCTTTCTGGAGCTCAGCTCAAGCTCACCAGCTTGACATCCCAAGAACATCTGAAGCCCAAGAGCTGGCGCCTCGCATCCATGCTGCCTTGCCGGCACGCTGCGTTCCCCTGCCTACAAACCCCACCTGCTCTGCAGCAAGCACGTACGTGGAAATGCTCCCAGTTGTCCTCTCTGCCGGCCATCTGCCATACGATGCCTCAGCAGGGCAGGTGGGACAGTCGGATGCTTTGGGGACAGCCCCACAGCCCTGCTCATCGCAGCAGGCAAATGCACCGGTGGGTGTGCTCAGTGGGGACAGGGCTGTCCCCCTGCCCACCCCAAGGAGACCCAGCAGAGTCCACCCAGAACTGGCCCTTGGCATCTCCAGTGAATAACCTACCCTTGGAGCAGCTCGTTTGTGCTGTTCCCACCGGGGAGGAGAAGCAGGTGAGCGCTTTGTGCTCCGACCCCAGGGCCCAGTGGACATTTGCAGCACCCCCTGCTCTGGGTCAAGGCCAGATAACGCACCTAGGCAGAGGGGGAAGCACCCAGTTCTGCGGTGGTCCTTAGTCGCTGGGCAGGGAGGACCCAGCGCCATTTCAGAGGAAGCTCAATGTCCTGCGCTGATAACCTGATCCTGATGATAAACCATCCCACTGTGGGCTGGTACCACCCAATGGTCCTCATGAGGTTTTTGACCTGGTGGGACACCGTTGGGGTGCAGGAGCAGACCCTGAGCCCTCCCCACCTCCCCTCCCACGGGCCGGCAGGTAGCTTACAGAGCAGCTGCACTGCACACACTGGTTCGGCTGGTGGCTGGGAAAGAGCTCGCTGGTGGTGAACATCTCGCCTTGCTGGTAGGTCGTCCCGTTGTACTGGCAGGATTTGATGGGCGCCCGGAGGCCAGAAGGGGAATGTGGCTCTGGAAAAGAAGATGAGAAAGCAACAGGATGAGTGCCAGCCCTTGCCTGGCCCCAATGTAGCCCAGATGCTCAGCAGATTCCCCACCAGCCCAAGCCAAAAGGACACGGAGCCCTTCACACACCGCAGTTACCATGAAGCGGTCAGGGCATTGCATGGCTCGTGGGGATTCACATGCCCAGAAGCTTTTGGAGAACGGGGCTGCCCTGACCATGCTGAGCTCAGCACAGAGGTAAAACCTGGAAGTCTGACCTCCCGCCGTCTTGTCCTCTGCTGTACCAGAGCGGTGGCAAAGCCAGTCAAAAACCACCAGTGATTTGAGGAATCAGAAAAAAAAATTAGAAAAAAAATTCAATTTTTAGCTAATTACCTATGGGAGAAGCCCTTTTTGTCTGACCCCATCTGATGCTGAAGGTCATTACATCCAGGAGAGGGAAAAATTCAAGAATTTTGTTAAAAATCTTCAACATTTTCTTTTTCCGGTATCCAATACATTTTGCCGGCAAATCATCTGAATAAGGTGCCAGCTTCTGGTTTGCCTCTGAACTGTGAACTGACATTTTATCCCTACAAGGCTCTTGGCGTGGGGAGCTGGAGAAAGTGGTCCAGTAGAGAGCCCTTTTCCACCAAAATGGCATTTTTTAGGGGGAAAAAGTAAGGCAAGCAACCTGAGCTTTTTCCGGTATCCAATACATTTTGCCGGCAAATCATCTGAATAAGGTGCCAGCTTCTGGTTTGCCTCTGAACTGTGAACTGACATTTTATCCCTACAAGGCTCTTGGCGTGGGGAGCTGGAGAAAGTGGTCCAGTAGAGAGCCCTTTTCCACCAAAATGGCATTTTTTAGGGGGAAAAAGTAAGGCAAGCAACCTGAGCTCCCACTGCTGCCGTGACTCCGTCAGCAGGACCAGACCCAGCATCGTTGGGCTGCCCCAGGCGTGAGCGTTCAAGTGGCTGCAGTTGAGGTACATCCTGAGGACCACGGCCACCTTGTCACCCCCTCCCCACGGGATGTCCACCTACCGAGACACCGCGGGCAGCACTGCTGGGGATCCGTGATGGGGCTGGCACACTGCAGAGCCGGGCACTGGATCCGGTAGCACCTGATGTTGGCGTTCTGGGGAGAGACAGAGAGAAAGAGGGTTCGTTCAGCTACATATTCACACCTGCAAGAGGAGGAAGATGTTGGATGATGGTCACTTTATCACGACAGATTGTGCTGGCGTAGCTGTCCCAGCCAAGGACATCTCCATCCCTGGCTCAAACCCAGCCAGCTCATGGTCTCATCTCTCATCATCAAAGATCACCCACGGTCCCACAGCAGCCCTGAGCCCCCTCCACCCACAGCCCACCAACGCTACCGAGACAGCTCCCTCACAAGGTCAACCCAACACCCCCAGGGGGTCAGGGGGCTTTTTCAAAAGGAAAGAGATTAATCCAACATCCCTACGGGACTGGAAAGGGCTTCTCTGATCGAATTAGACACCAGAACCGATCTGCTTAAAAGCTGCCAAAGCAAAACCCCACGGCGGCAGCATCCCCACCACCTCCTGCGGCACCTCGCCGGGGACGTGCCTCGGAGCAGCTGCAGCGGATGCAGTACATCAGCCCCTGCGGCTCCAGGTAGGGGTGCCAGCTCTCGCCCGGGCTGTACTTCTTGCCGTTGAAGTCGCAGAACATATCCGGCCCTGAAAGTCAACCAGGAGAAGCTACGTGAGAGAAAGGGATGGTCCTCGGGAGGGCTCTTCTCCCCCTGTGATGAGAACAGCAAGGACAGCTCTGTACCTCCATGCTCTTCCCCATCAGTAGCTGACGGCCACATCCCATCCACCAAACCCCAGACGGAATACTTTCCCCAAAAGCCTTTTTTTTGCCATGATTTGGGTTTTTTTTCTAGGTTGGGACCCACCTGACCCAGATGGCAACTCCTCTGAGCAAGCTGGACTCCCTTTGCAAGCAAGGAACAGAATGGGCGTTTTTGAGGCAAAAATTAAGCGTTGTCACTCTAAAGTAGGTCAGTAGAAGTGCTCGCTGGAAGACGGACCAGTGATTTTAGGGTGATGCTGTGGGACTGAATTTCCCTCAGGGAGACCAGAAAGGCTGGGAGTGGTAGGGGAGATAGGAGAGCCTGAATATAGGAGACATTTTCACTGCTACCCCAAAAAAAGAAGAAGGAAAAAAAAAAAGGCATTTTGAGGTAGAAACACATCCCAAAGGAAAACCTTTTGCTCATTCGAGGGGACAGCAAGTCCACCTCATCCATTTTTTGCCCCAAAAAGCATAAAACCATGTATTTTTCTCTTCCTCCTTGATCCGATCATCCTGTGAAGAGCCAGTTTCCAGCCATGCTCCTGAACTGGAGGTGTCTGTCCCAGAAACGATCCGGGTCCCCAAGCCCCGACCGGCCAGAGGGACGCACCGGGGCTTAAACTCTTTCGTGAATAAGCACACACCTGCCCACATGTGTTATTAGTGATTAAAGTGCTTACAGCCCCACTAAAGCTGAAGGTGATTTAAAAGGTTATGTCATCACGGGGATTTGTGGTAGTTTGGGCGATTACGTGGCTCGAAGGCAGTGGAGATGTTTATGCTCCCTGAAGCATTTATGGGTCTTTTAAAACCTTGCGGCGCCCTGAGGGTGCAGGGAGAGGGGAGAGGGCTGTTTTCGGAGGCACGATGCCCAGCTCCCACAGCCCGCCATGTGAAGTCGGGCAAGCTAGCGGGTGCTGACCCCGCTACGCTGCTGCAAGGGCTCCTCAATGAATAGCAGAGGGTTCCCAAAATGAGCTCGGTGGTGTTCACCACCCCAGCGATGCTAAAAGCCATCCTACGCTCTGCTCTGTCACCTGGGGCAAAGCAGTGGTTTAGAGAGCCTGGCCACTGTTGTCCCACCTTGCCAAAACTACAGATGCCACCTGCTGTCCCTCCTCCAGCTCCTGACCATCCTCAGGATGAACCCAAGCAATGCTCTACCATGGCCAGAGCCCATGGCCATCAGCAAGGGCAGCCCTGCGGGTCTATGGTGAGCCTTACGGGTCCCTTGAACTCAAGCCTTATGGGTCTGCCAGCATCTCTGAGATCCTCGTTGAGTTGATGGCTTCAAGCACATGATTCTCCAAGCTGTACCTTCAAAGGAGGTGGCCACCAACTGTCCAGACCGCCTGGCCCAAGCACAGCGGTGTGGGGCCAGCATTGTATCTGCAGAGATGGAGATTTGCAATAATTTTGGGGTGGATGCCATCAGAGGGACAGGCAGAGGCATTTTCCTTCCTTTTCCCTACTTAGGTGTTTACATCATCCCCACAGCTTACTCCAAACCTCTCGACAAGTCAGAAACCTCATATTCCTGGCCATGCAGGACACGAGCTTACAGCAAACCACGCAAGAATGAGGATCACGTGGCTGGAAACTGCAGAAACTCAGAAGAGAGGGGAAAAAAAAGTCCACAAAACTAAAAAAAAAAAAAACACCATCATTTTGCAAAAGGGTGAGAAAATGACTTCATTTTTCCCTGCTTGCAGCATCTTCATGAATTACGCTGAGGGTGAAGAAATCAAGTTGCCTTCATGTGACGCGGCCTCGCTCGGCTTGCCGGCTCCCGTGCCAGTTGGCTGCTTCCTTCAAACATTTAATCACAAGTGAAGCCCTGGTTTGGGTCCAGCCCTCGAAAGCAGCCTGATTCATGTCTGCAAAGGGCCCGCCGGTAAAATTAAAGCTGACTGGCAGCGCTGGGCAGCAGCAGACACTTGTCCGCATCTCAGTAGCACTATGCCGTGTATTTGGCAAGAGGCACCAGCATGTTTGGTTAAAAGCAAGCTGGGGATGGATGGAAGGAGGAGGCTTAAAAGCTGGAGGCTCTGGATCATTTTTTCCCATGCCAGGCTAATAATTTCGTTTTCAGAGGTCAAACTTTGGATATCTTCCCAATTCACTCGGAGTGAAAAGCCATTTGTGGCAGTAAATTGCTCCCGTGCCATTCAGTCTCCTTATTTATTGCGTCTTCAGCAACAGCACGCTCACAAAAGTCACGTTGTTTTACTTCTCGTTTTCCAGAGAGGGCTCTTGAGCTGTGGAGCGTTTTCAAGGCTGCAGTACCAAAAATCCAGATGAAGCCATCACCTTGTTTTCCTTCCTGAGGACCACGCCATCCCTGGGCAGGAGAAGACAGTGAGCCAGCCTGGTCCATGCCACCTCGGACACATAACCAGAGCCTGGTGAATGCAAGCCAGAGGCTCCACGCTTGGAGGTGGCCCTATAGGACCTGGAAGCAGGAGCAAAGGTGGAAAGGAGCGAGTTCCCTATCGCAAACACCTCCAAGAACAGGTTCCTTCTAACCAGTTTCTTCTCAAATACAAGAAGCCCTCAATACAAGTCCCTGCTCTTCAGAGTACCACTATGGGTTGTATGAACCAGAAAAATCACCTGAAAGCCGTGGAAATGATTCGTCTGCTGCCCAGGAGCAAGTCCTGTGGTCTGCAGCCCAGAGGGAGGGCGGGAGATGCTGCTGAGAGCGACCGGTCCAAGATGCTGCAGAGATGCTGCTGTGCCTTGCCCAGCCCGAAGGGCTCTGCTGGGGACATCGTGGAGGAGGAGGAGGGTTTCTCCCTGCCTCCCCATCCGACAGCCATTTTCTGCTGTGGCTCCAGTGTTTTCTTGGGTGAGGACCACTCGGTTACATCCAAATTCTTGAATACCCCTGGCCAGGGTCTGGGGCCAGTGGCCTGGCCCTGTTCATGTCCGTGCCCATCTGCTGGAACCGCCTTGGCCCAGCTGTGCCCAGGTGTTTGGCAAAGCCCGAGTTGGCACCAGCCAACACCGTGCTGGGGAGTCCACCCGCAGCAAGAGTCTGGACACCCCGGTTAATGCCTGATCTCTGGCCATGGCAGGGACAAGAAGACACAATCAGCTCGGGGCAAAGCCTGGAAGATTTAAGATAGATATTGCAGGAAGCTTTCCAGCTGCCAAGAGACTGAAACCCCAGAAGGGGCTATCACAGAGGCTCTGAGACAACCTATGAACCTGCTGGAGCAGCATCTTCACAAGATGGTCCAGAGACACCAATCCAGGGTGACGAACTGAACAGTGTGGAGAAACCCGTCCTGGGCTGCATTCAGTGACTGCTGATGTCTCTCTCACACCATGAGAATGGCCCCAACGTCTCTTTATGATGTATCTCCTCAGCTTCATACACCAGGCACAGACAAGATGCCACACCACGTCTTCACGACCTGCTCTAGATCCAGTGAGAGACCACGAAACGAGGGGAGATGAGCAAGACCCCATAGCCTCCTTGTTGAACCATCAAACTCACCGATGTTGGTCAGACCACCCCTGGACATCTCCTGACCTCAGATGCAGAAAAGTCCCCTTGGGCCAGCATGTCCATGAGACCTGTCCCCTGAAGCTTTCCCACCCGCTGGCACAGCTCGTCTGAGCCAGTTCCTTGCACCCCTCCGCATTCACCGTGGAGAAGGACGTCCCCATGGGTTTCCCAACGTGGTGTCACTCGTCCCACTGCCTGGGCACTTTGACCACGGCTGAACCAGGGGCCAAAACAGGTCAGATGATGGTCTCCTGCGCCAATCCCGAGCATGGCAGCAGGAACCAAGGTGAGCTATTAAACACGCACGCGTGATGGCTACTGAAACACCGCGTTCTGCTGCCAGATCCTCCTTTGGCTCAGACTCAGCCGTGTTCAATTCACCTCCCTCTGGATGCAGGGCCTGATGCTCAACAAAGTCAAGCCACATACACAGGCACACGTGTGAGACCCTGCCCCTGCATCCCCCACTCCCACATCGAGGTTTCCCAGACCTGAGCAGAAGGTCCTGACTGGTCACGCTTGGTTTTAAGCTGTTTTTACAACACTGCCCCACCAGCCCAGGGAACTGCTCCCATCTGCACACCCATTGCCCAGCCGGGTCCCTGCACGCCTGGGATCACCACGCATCAATCCTGACTTACACTGGAGCTCCTCCATGCTACGGGACACTGAGGAGTTCCCAGAGGAGAGTCCCTGCTGCAGGTAAAGCCTTGACCCATGGCTAGAGAGGGGCTAATGCTCCCGCAAGACCCCAAAGCGCAGAAATCGAAGGTACCAGCCTCTCCCAGTTTGCTCACTCACCGCAGAAAGCCTCCACCAGCCCCGTGCCTCAGTTTCCCTAGCAGGGACTTTCACTCCACGTACCAAACTGGCTCCAACAAGGATGCTACAAAACATCCCACAGGTCTCACCCCACTTCTCCCTCATTTCATCCCACGGCATGGGGGGTTTCCTCCATCTCTGTGTCCCGAGGTGGTCCCCCCACCGCTCTCCCCCAAGCAAGGCACGTCTGAGCCGGGCTCCCGGCCCTGACAGCTTTTTTGGAGGTCACGCACCTGCCAGCCAGCACCACGCTGGGCGTGCGGGAGTGTGTTTATGCAAACCAGTTTGCAAGTTTTAAGAGCGGCCATAAATAAAGCGTAAAAATCACTGTCTGGTACAGAAAGTCCAGGCGAACTCCTATGACAGCTCCGTATTTATGAAGGGCTTAAAATGCAACTTAGCTGAGAAGGGACTGGTTAAAACACACCGGGCCCTTGACATGTGGCATCCTAACGACTCTGCTTACATCCAGATCGCTTCCCATGCACTCGCCTCGCTCAGTCCTGGGCTGGGAATTTCTTTTCAGGACTTTGGGAGATTGGAAAACTCGGCAGCTCTGCAAACAGAGCCTCATGAACCATCTCTGAGGTCCCCAGGGTAGAGGAGCCAAGCGAAGTCCCACACCCAAAGCATCCCCGCGGGCTCTGGGAGCAGCAGACAGGGCCCCGTTTCGCCCCACTCCTTCCCAAGGGGATGCTCAGTTGTCGAAAGCGGGGCGTGCAGCCCTCGCCTCTCCCCTACCATGGCCACCAGTAGGATTTGCTTTTCATCCCAGTCATGTCCACATTGGGCCGCTCAGCCCCTCATCACGCTGGATCCGAACTCCTAGGACAGACGGATCCCATAAACCCCCTTTTCTCCAGGAATCACATTAAAAAGAAATGAAACAGCAAATTCCAAGTTCCTGGGGAAAACCGCTCTCTCCAGAGATGCTGGTGTTTAAATGCCTCCAGCCAAAGCGTCGTTGCGTTCAACTATTGCCTCTGAATTACTCATAGCGGCCGGGCTGCCGCACATTCGGCCCAGTAACCTGTGCCTCTGATATTTTTTCAGCTGAGAGTGTAAATCCCCTAAAATAGCCTGTTTCTGTGGGCAAATTCTTCTTTTCTGACTTGCCTTCAAGCCCGAGCGTTTCTGCCTCTCACCTATTTTTAGCCACGACACTGTAGGTCTCTTGGCTGATGAGCCTGCTCATAACTAATTTATTCCTGTCTTCGTTCTCCCGGAGCGCTCGGCCCCAAGAAAAATGTGAGGCAGCGAGCTGCAGAGGTGGATGGTGGAGAAAAGTCCACAATTTGATGAGGACCTTGTCACCACCGAGACCCCCCCTGCCCTCGGCCACGGGGCACCTGCAGCCCCAGCCGAGCCCCCCGCATCGCACCGCAGGATGTGCCCCGCTGCAGAGCCAAAGCGATGCGGAGCTGGGGGGCGATCCCGGACCTCCCTGCTCCAATCCTGCCCCTATCCCACAGCCCCCAGCCCTTCATCATTATTTTAAGCCCCACAAACAGTCCCCAGCGTTTCCTCCCAAAGCAGACAGACCCCTACTGCGCCCATTCATCCCGGTTTACGCCCAATTTAGGGACTTTGCTACCATCAGCAGGCACCTCCGAAGAGCAAAGACCTCACCTAGCAGCTGTTTCACCTTCTGGAGATGTCTCCATCCTCCTCCTAACCTGGGTACCAGGGTTAACGCAGCCCTGGCAGAGGCAGGGAGTCAGACCCACATCCCTCGCACAAGAAACGGATGCTGTGGTCTGAGCTCAGCGGCTTTCGTTGAGCCCAGGGAAGGGAAAGCAGCCAAACTCACCCAGATTTTGCTCTCCAGGGCTCTGCACAGCCCCATCCATCCGTCTGCCTTTTGCCCCCGGCACACCCCACCGCCGGCACAAGCAATCCAGCACTCGCATTTTGGGTCGGTGCTCCAGGAGGACGATTATTTGGCGAGTGCCTAACGCTCCCCTGGCAGCGGGCGAGTCGTAAATCACCCTAATGCAGCCAGCGACAGACTCGGCTGGGATTTCGGGAGATTAAAGGGGAGAATAAATGTAGGGACACAACTGGTTTGCTCGGCACTCAGGTGGCTTTGCGATGTTGTAGGGGTGCCCAGCACCCACTGGTGGGGTCCCGGTGCTTTGCCCAAGCCAAACCCACCTCTTGGCCCCAATTAACACCTCCAGCACCCTCCAAACTGCTGCTCAGCCCCGGCCAGGTCCTTCAAGCCTTTTTGTACCAGAAAGTGCTGAACCTCCCTTCCCTTCCCCATCCCAAATCTTACCTGCCCCAGCCGGCCAGTTGGGAGCAGGAGGAAGGAGAGAACAAGGGATGCACATGGAGACGGACAAGGGATGGGCATGGAGAAAAGCCCCCAGCTTTGGTTTTGGGGCGAGGGGGGTGTCATTTCCCCAAATTGCCCATGTCCCCATCCACCCTCGGAGGGAAGATGCTCCCGTGCGGGGTGGGATCTGTGCAGGGGAAGGGCTGCAATTCAACCAACCCCCTGCCCTGCGCAATTTCTAGCCCACGGGAGGGGGGAGATGGGGGTCCCCAGGCCTTCAGCACGTCCCTGCCAGCCCACGAAACCCCACAGCCCCCTCACCAGCACGCAGCAGTGTGCTCGGCGCTGTACGTCCCCGCAAAGCAGCCGGGGACAGCAGCGGGGCTGGG
>NW_009624804.1:208640-223010 GCF_000690535.1 Cariama cristata | reverse complement strand
AGAAGTTTATGGATCATTCTGGTATGGTCCAGATCTGACAAAGAGCATCATGCATTCTGAATATCTGAATATTCTTGGTAGCGTGGACAGGAAGTTTTAATTTGCATTGTCATTCATTTTCTTGAACCAGTCATTTCCTTTTAAACATACTTAAAAGCAGAGGATCAGGGAATGGCTTCTCTAATCCCATCCCTCACGCTCTCCACAAAGAGCAGTTGCCTAACGTACAGTGTGTTTGGTTATTACTAGTCTTTGCCCCAAGGGATTTTCAGTGAAAAGGTTGGAGCAAGTTAGTTTAAAGTTCTCTTGAGGCTGAAAGTGGATATTTTTGGCAAGCAATCTGGTGGATGTTTTTGGGGCCTTCTTTCAGGCCAGTCACTGGCATAAACCATTCCCTGGCAGAGGCTGCCTGAGGAGTAGGGACTGGAATGGACAGTGAATGTCAAAACACAAGTCATCTTATTTACTTCTAGTTGCCCATTATTTACTCTTCCTCCATTGCCAGAACTCCTGAGGTATGGTAACTAACTGAGCTATATTTGCCATATATGCTTTGTAGCATCAGAGACAAAAGTCAAATCTTCAGCACAATGTTGTCATTATCATAATTAGCCATAATTAAAGAACTGTTTTAACAGATGCATGTTTAATGCATTTTGATATAAAAATAACAGAACTACAATGAAGAAAGAGTTATGTCCTATGGAGCAGAACCAACAACACTGTGTGAAGGATCTGATTAAAATATTTGTGTACCTACTGAACAATGTAACCTGTATGATACAGTAATATAATCAGGTTGGGGAAGGTACAACTCTCAGAATACTGCAGACTCATAACCACAGACTCAGCTTCTTTACGGGACACTGATACCTCTCAAATTTTTTTATTATTACAACTTCAGAAGCCACAAACCTATTAAATAAGAGTGTTTTAAAGTAAAAATACAGTGCCCACAATAGTGGGCTTCTTCAGGACTCTGCTGCTATATTTAATGTATTAAAAGAACATTTCCATCCAGCACACCAATTAAGGATAGCTGTATAAGCAGGAGATAACGTGTTTGCCACAAGTTAAGTGTTTTGAAACTCGTGTCCTGCTGACTCATTCTAAATCATATCAGGACAAATACTTTCACCCTGAGAAGTTATTTACTGACCTAGAAGGTTCCTATTTCTGAAAGTTTATCACACTAGTTTTGTGTCACATTAGACCTATCTGTATGCCTGACATTTAGTTCATTTTTAAATTTTTTTTCCAAGAAAAATTGTGGTTTTCACTTGACCAATGAACATCATTGTATGTTAATACTCATATCTCTAGAAACAGGAGCTAGCCTGGACACAAGAAATCCTGTCATTCTGCTCCATCCTTGTTTGCTATAGCAAGATGCTGTTTAAAAAATAAAACCAAACTTAGTATGTTTGTTAAAGATTGGATGGGTTTCTTTTCCTCTCTATGCACTTACAGAGATTCTCAGACTTTCAGAGGTCTAATTTTTGGATTTCAGTTACTAAGGAAGAAAATCTGGCACAAGACTGAACCATACCCCAGGAGGTAACCACACCCTAACTTAGAAACATGAAATTCAGGGTTAGTATTCTTAAGTGTCCCTTATATCTATGGGAGATTGACCCAAGCCCAGGTAGATACCTGAAAACTCGCAAGCCTTAGCAAGGTCCCTGTCTGTCCTAAAAACATTGAACTGTTTCATCAGACAATATATTTTACATGTCAAAACTGCACTGTAAATTAAATGTCCATATAGGGTACCTGACAATCTCCACTTAAGGTAGGGGTATGAATTCCTCTTTTCTTTGTTCTTGAGAACTTGTATCACTATTTGACTGAGCTAACCCAATAAAAATGCTAAAATGGTTTCAAACATGTTTCTCTATAGTTAATTTCATGGCCTATTTTACAGCAGGTTATTCTCTAATCTAATTTACATTATTCTGAAATCACAAATTGATCATAATTATATTTTAATGGTAACGCAAGCTCATTTGAAGGGAACATCAGGTGCTCCAGTGAAAACCTACTGTAACAGGTCCTTGCAAAGATGATCATGCATTTTATGTATTTTGATGGGAAATATTAAATGAAAATATTTTCATATTTTATATGTAAAATTCAGTATTTACACTGTATTTTTAAATGTGGGGCAAAAATATTGCTGTTTCAGAATCTTGGGGTGGGTTTTATTCTGAAATGTAGATAATTGCTGAATTATTCATAAATTAGTTTAGCGTGAATAATAACCAGAAGCATGGTCTGTCTTCCACATAGATTGATACCAGGTTAGCATCTAGCAATGTTTCTGTACTTGGAGAGGGAGTTCAAAACATTATTGGTTCTCACTTTCTTGACTCAAGATGCTTTCCTTTTGAATTTCTGTTGAATCAGACTTATTTTTTCCTTTTAATCATTTAGGTCCGTGAGGTTTGAAGACTTTCCCTAGACAGGTCTTTTATACTAACATGCTCAACTGTCCTGAAACCTGTTTCTCAAAGTAGGATTTTGCTGTTACGTGGAGTTCTGAAGAAAACTCCTATAAAAGTTTTTTTGACACAGGGAATGTTCTTGAGGTTGAAAAGAAAAGACAAAATGATCCTCCTATATCCCTCTGTCAATATAATAATGAGGTGATTCTCAATGATATTAAAGGTTAGCACATTTGAAGCTTCAAAGGTGAAGAAAAGAGATACAAACTTTTGTTCTTGGTTGGTAGCTAATCTGTGATACTTAATGCTATCAGATGTTGTTAAAGCCATGGATTTAGCAGAGTCTTTACTAAAGTCAGACATTTATATTGATAATGAGGTGGGATTAGGGGTCTTCACACTGCAGAATACAAAGCTCCCACTCAGCTGAGAACTAGAAAGAAACTTCTCTTATAGAAGGCAATTTTATAATTGGCTGCAACAGGTTTTCTTGAATTTACAAAACTCTTGAATGTTTTGACCAGGCTAAATTCTTCAGGTTATCGACATCTTGTAGGTAAGGAAAGAACCTTGCATGTTACGATTGTTACAATAATGATAATCATTGAAATAACTCATGGGTGAACTGAATTCATTGCTGACTGAATGAATTAGCCAATTAATTAGTGAATCTGACACCCTAGCTGACTTTATGTTTTAGTTCAGTATGTCACAACAGTTGTGTAATCTGAGAACTCAGAATTATTGACATTTAATTACAATGATTTTAACTCCTGTAGCTAATATGTCACTATCTTATTTTTCCTCTGTAAACTAGGTATTTTCAGTCCTTTTTATATGGAAGTCTCTTATCATCGCTAAAATTTTTCTTAGAATTCCACCACCTCTGTACAACGGTGATTTAGCCATTTCTAAAATAATCTACCATTATTGTATCTGGAAAAATCTTATGTCTGATTTTTTTAGATTTTAACTGTCATGAGGATATCTGTCTCAAAATACGCATGCAAGATTGTCAATTATTCAGTATCTATTGGGGGTTCTCTCAGTTAATAATACTGGGTAAAGTAAATCTTGATGTAATGTTTAAATCTTTGCAGTGCAATAAAATATTCAGTGGCACTATGATTTGGACACAGTACAGCTGACAGCGTTTCATGGCTCATTTGTCCAAGTAATTACAAGATTTTGGTCATCACTCAAAGATCAAGTACAGCTTTTTCATTGCAAAGAGGTTCAGGTTTTTATGTATATAATGCATAATGGCTCTAATTTAAATGGAGCTCAGGAACACAGGGATTCTGAAGCTATGTTACACACACTAGAGGAATATTAAAAACGCATTAAATAATATTGTGCAGTCATGAGCTGTGGTGAATTGGTTTGTATGTTTTTGATGCAAAATATTGTAAAACTATAGTACAGTAAAGGCTATTTGAAAGTCCGTGTGAAAAAAAGATGTTTGTTTTTTGAAAAAATAACGCAACATACCATTTCTTGACAGTTTCCAGCTATGTTTGGTGACCTCAGCTAACTTTTCAGCTCATGTAGGTCCACACCTTATTCCCTTTTTTCACTCCTCACTTACTTTTGCCACATTAGTAGGATTACGTAGCAAAATCTACAATTGCATCTTGAAATTTTGAACCTGGGCAAAATGTTTTTTCCATTTTAAAGGAAAGCATCTCTATATCTCAATAGATATTTTCCATGGTCAAATGTACTACAGAAGACTAACCAAAATAAAATTCATACTGACATGTAGCAATTCTTTACTTTCTTGAGCACAACTCCATAGGAGGTTGGTTTTGAGTAAGCAAAGGCTCAGACATTCAGGCTTTCTGACCACTCAGGTATTCTGCATAGTCTCATTCAAACCAGTCCTAAAGCATCAATCACAAATACTTCTGGTCTTTCCTAAAGTCAAAGGACTTAGCTTACTCGGGCATGACAGTCTTGCAGTTGGGTAGAGATACAGCAAAGGGTGCAGATAGAGCAAACACGGTAACCTCTGAGCTTGCTTTCAGTGATGCAGTGGTGACAGATGAGCACAGGCCTCTGCTCCCATCTTGCATACACACACCTTGCCGAAGCCCATGACTGGATGTGTTTGTATGTGTTTCAATTGATCTCTCCCTGTCTCAGCATAAGGACAGTCTCTCACTTCGGTCCTGTACCAATAAAGGTGGGTTGTAGAACCTAAGATAAATATTTTGAAGCATGTTTCAGATCTCTCCACTTTTTCTGTTACCAGTGGCTCCAAACTGACTGATACAGAAACCTGGGCTGGATTTTTTTCATCCACATTCAGTATCTGTTTGCTTGATTGTTTGAATAACTCTGAACAGCCATCACTTTCCCAAAAGTCCAACACCACAGGAATATCTAATGAGCTAAGCTACCTATAGTACCACAGTTACTGAAATGCAGCCTTTCTTACTCATACCCACATACATTGTATCTCTGAGGTGTAAAGTGTGTTTCCCTCCATTAGGCCTTCCTATCAAAACTTCTGATTTAAGAAGCAAACAGAAGACAATCTGTGACTACTAAAAAAATCTTGGTGGCAGATCTTTTCCATTGCTCACTAGGAAGCGCTAAGCAAAAGCACTTCTTGCATCCCCTGATGTCCTACCAGGAGCACAGCTGTGCTCACTTGCACCGTTTGTCAGATCTGTAGATGCTACATATGCATAGAGTCCTAATGCTCAACTGTCGAACAGTCACTGTACCTCAGATAACTAGGTATGCAGTGGATTTGTAAGGCCAGTTTCTTTTCTGTTCTTCCAGTTATTTCTATAGCCAAGGGGGTTTTTTGTGCGATTTATACAGAACAGCTTAAGGTAAATTTATTCTTGGTTTATTGTTACCTGAAAAACTTCATTGAGGTTTTCTCTTGCTTTGATTAGTTAGCAAATGATTTATTGAAGAAAACCCCATGATGATACTCTTTCTAGTGACAAAATTGATTTAAAAGATGACAAAAAGAAGAATATAATAGTGCATAGAGCACTTTGAAATAATGAATCACTGTAGCCAAAACATTTGATGTGAAGCTTTCCACTGTATGGAAAAAGTTATAGGAATATATTGGTATGGTAGAAATAGAAATATCAGAATAAAAGAATGAGCATTTCATTTTCATCTCTAATATTTATGTTTTTCAGCATACATTTTAAATTCTGCCTGGTGACTTTTATCACTGTTGTGATATCAATCAGTCAATCACTATGTTACTTCATACACAAGCAAGAATAAAATCATCTACTTTTCCTATTGTTGGTTTATTAATGTTGCTATTCCTTGTGAAAAGAAATGCAACTCAATTTTTTTCTTTTTCATCTTTTGCTTGCATGATTACAATCTGTAGCTATGTTCAACTGGCTTCAGGCTACAAGATAATCATGTCTAGATATTCTTTAGGGAGTTAGAATATGAGATGAAAAATTCTCTGTGGATTAGAAAACATATTTGGCAAGAAAGATTTAAATTACAAGTCTCATTCATGCTACATAGC
This sequence comes from Cariama cristata, assembly GCF_000690535.1. Lineage (NCBI taxonomy): Eukaryota > Metazoa > Chordata > Aves > Cariamiformes > Cariamidae > Cariama > Cariama cristata. The sequence goes on along the minus strand of NW_009624804.1, from coordinate 217,049 downwards.
ACAACTGCACAAATACTTTAAATCTGGAATTATTAAAGACCCTTAGTGAGATTCAGCAGTGATGTTGCAATGAATAACAAAACTGAAGAAAATATAACTGCTGATAAAATCATCGGGCAGATGGGGCTGTCTGTATTCAGGATATGGTATGTGTATTGTACACCTTCACTAGCAGTCTCTGTTACATTCTAATTATGTCCCCTACAGCTTTAAATGGAGTAGATTGTTTTAAAAGTGATAGCTTTTCCCATTAGTTTGCGTGTGAGGATGCAGTTACTTATCAAAGGAGCAGCATCCTATAAACCAACCTGCCAATATGTATTTATTGCCATAATTTTTTCGGTTTGTTCTGATGCAGAGGGATAGGTGCTGTGATGCCAGTTTCTGCAAGCTGAAGATGTGGCCAGGATTTTTTAGCAAGCAAAGCTCAGCCCAAGTTTTCTCACCTGACTGCAACATTCAGGCATATTTTTACCATGAGAGATTTGTAGGATTTATTTCAACTTGTATTTATCTCATCTCACATGTACCTGAGCTACCTTATGCAAAGGTGGCCTGCTTGTCATTGTCATCTTGTCCTGCGTTGTTCACTGTTCATGCATATATAGGCCCTCTCAACAGTTCTTTTGGACACCATGTTGTCTTGCATTCCCAGAAATGCACCTAACTTGGGTTCTTTTTTTACCAGCTGCATTTAGGTGCAGTACAGCCTTTTGTTATATGTTTAGATGTCAGCTATGCTGCTTACCGATATGTTTCTTATATGGCCTTTCTCATTCACCTATATGGCTAAAACTCTTGGCAGGCTTTCATCTTTCCTGTCTTGATGACTCCAGTATCTTTTTTTCTTCACAGGTGTGGTCTGATCCCATTTGTAGCTATTCCCAATGCTTCTATTAAAATCATTCTCCCAGTCCTTTGACAGCTTTTTTCTTTGCGTCTTTCCTCCAGCCTCCCCATTCTATTCTGCATTATACATACCCTGCTTGCCTCTACTTTAAACTAAAAATTATCTCTCTTCTACTAGCAGTATGCTGCATAGAAGTTTTACTATTTAGAACTTTCTGACAAGAGCTTCCCAAAACCCCCAAAGCAATTTCACTATCTCTTTGTAGATCCCTTCTTAAAACCAGCTGTTGCTTAAGGAAACTCTTCCAAAAAATAGGCTTCTGTTAAGCTGCATCTAAAGCTCTTCCTCAGCATTTAGATAGTTTCTTGTGTAGCAGTTGCTCTGTAAAGTCCTTAGGAGAAGGTTCTTTTTTTTTCCTCTATGTTTAAACTGCAGCTAGTTCAAGAATGTCCCAATCCCAGAGCAGCCCTCCTAGAGAGCAGCTTTATAAACAAATTCACTGGAAGCTTCCAGCAGTACTCAGACAGCAAACGTGCTTTCCAAACTCCTTTCCTCAATGGATGGCAATACAAGGTTAGTAGCAGCAGATCAGTGGTAGTAAAAAACTTGAACCATTTACATATGGAGATTCTTCCCCCTTTTTTCACAAGAGCAAGCTTTAATTCAGTCCAGCTTCAAAAATGTAAGGACAACCCACTGCTCAGAATCATTAAAGCCTTGCAGAGTTTTTGTTCTGGTTCTTCAGTGTCTGTTATTTACTGTGATTTTTTTTGTTAGTTTAAAGTTTATTTTGCATTGTTGTACTGAGATTTTATGTGGTCTACTTACTGATTCATACTGGAAATTATGGTAGTTAAAGCTCAGTTTCCCAGAAGATGATTCTTACTTCAGCAAGTCAAATATTTATATGGTATCTCCTCTACAGTGTAATGACAGCATTGTATGTAACATTTTTTAGAGATGAGGCACTTTGTGTCAGACTTACATAATCTGGAAAATTCTGAATTCTCCTGTGTTTCATTACATTACTGTTTTTTTCTTTTCCTGTTGAAGTGGCAAATACTTGCTCTAGCTTGATGGGCTCCTCCCCACAGTTTCAAAAAAAGTATGTTTGGATGTAGAAGATGTCAGCTCTCCTGCAGCAAAGCTAATCTGAGTTTTATTCGTCTATTGTATTACTTTATTAATGTTTGAAATCCATGACCAAATCAGTTATTCACAAATATTATTTGCAGTACTGAACCATCACTAAGTCCAACTGAGAAGTCTTCACTAACTGTTTATTACTGATAATTTCTTTCCAAATGATAATGTTTCTAATCATCTAGTTTCTGTTCACACAAATAAACTGCTGAATTTGCATATTCATTCATGACAATAACAAGTTGATAAGCAGGCATAGCAAACCCCAAATCAACTCCCTGCTCTGTACTGATTGTATGTAGCTCCTTGAACAGTCATATATTCCTAGATGCAAAAAAAGACATGGTTTGGGACACTTTGTCACAAATTATTTCTGTGCATGTTTTTATATGTGTTAGATGGAGAAGGTACAAGTACAGATTCTTGTGGTTCATTTAAGCCGGCAGTTTCTCACATAATCCAAATGTATACCTGCACTTAGTTGGGTTTAAGTTTGAACAATTGGACCTTTGCCATTTTAGCATTACCAAAATGTGTTAAGTAGTTAATGAATTAAAAAAAAAAAAAAAGCATAATATTCTGTTTGCTGTTCTCTGCTGGATGAGAGTTAACATCTCAGTGATTAAATCAGCACCATAGTTAAGTTCGATCTTCGGTTTTATTTCCTTTTCAGTGTAGCCAAGAATTGAATGGTATGTGAACTAAGACTAGGTTCTGTAAGTCTTCTACTGTACTAAACTTTATGGCAAAGTGAGACTTCGTATGTCAATGAAACACTCCTGAATCCAATTTTGTCCAGTTCATCTGCAACTTTGTACAGACAGTAAGCAGAGACATACTGAAAATGTTTAGTGATGTATAAGAAACAATGCTAAAGACCAGGATGTATTCTTTAATACACCAGGTATGTAAAGAATTATCATGACTAAATTTGCCAGATAGTCAAAACTTAATTTTATTTATTATACTAAAATATTTTAACTGAGTCAGAATTGTATCTCTGGTCAAAACTGCAAGCAGGTTTGGGCAATTATTTCTAAAAGGCGTGCATATGTTCACTTCCATTACTGTTGACTTTTGAGACAATTGCAAATCAGGACAGCAGCACCGCAGTCCATTTCTGAAGAACTCATTCCTTAAAGCAGATGTATTTGTGCTGGGGATAAAAAAAACTAACTTCACTACAGGATCTTGAATCATTATTATTTGGGAATGGAGAGAAAGTGAGCTCATCAATCAAGGAGACCCACAGCTGGATTAATTGTTTTAGAACAATTGGTGGAGAACTCTTTGCTAGGCAGCTTATACAAATACATACACAAATAATTAGGACCATTGGGGAATTCTGTGGTGATCTGTCTGCTTCCCTCTTAAACTAATAAGGTTACTATACTTCAGACAATCTACAGCTTGGTAAAGTGTCTGAAAACAATCAGTAATTAACTCTCAGGCTGTTTGTTTAGTAGCACTTTATTTGTCACTCAGATCTTCTGTACTTATGTGACTTTAGAAACATCTTAGTACACAGCTGAGGGCAAAATCTAGCAAAGTATATGAATACATGTAGCTCTAAATAATTTTTTTTACAGTCTAGTTAAAAAAGCACAGTTGTCAATGTGTTTATGGAAAAGGTATTGAATGCAATGGGGTCTTTTATTAACTGGATTGGAAATGTACAAAAATTTAAAAATCTACTACAGGTTCTAACAAGTGAATCCCTTTTTTCAAAATTTTTCAGGATTCTTGTTAGAATACACATCTCAGATAGCATTACCTAGTTATATAAACCAATGATAACATTTTCTGTGAAACTAGTGAGGATTTAGCAGTGCATTTTGAAGTGTGGCTTTGTTACCTCACTGTCGTCGTGAGTTGTTAAATATCTGTCTTGTTTGGAGACCTTATCTGGAACTTCGAATACAGCTAACATTTAAAAGCTGATAGAACAAAACAATTCATTTAGAAATACTGCAGCAAGTCACAGAGCTGATAGTAGAACTGCCTTTGTTTAAAGATTCTACAACATTAGACAAATTAGTCTTAATAATGTCTTCTTAAGCTTACGTTATCTTTCCTTTTGAAAAATAAACAGCTAAAAGCATTGTCCTCTGCTACCAGCAGATTACAATTATTCAGAAAAGCCTTCGCTTTGCAATTGTCTGTGACATTTCAATGCAATACTTGAACAGTTGCATAGGAAATAGAATTTTTATGTGATAGCAGTTGATGTTCACTATTCACGTGATACATTTAAAAGAAGCTGAAGAGAATAAGAACCTGCTTAATACTGTAAATTAAGCATAAGTGTCATATACTCTGTCTAAATGCCTGTCTTCTCTTTTCCCTGGCAGGTTGATAATGTATGGTTTTGTAAAGGCCATGGTACACATTGGCCAGTTAAAAGGATGGGAATTCCACTTCACTGACTTTCTTTTTTTTGGATCACTGATGTCTGCCACAGATCCAGGTAACCATTTAAAATAAACTACTTTTTCAAAAGTCAGAAGAGTAAATAAGAACATAACAACTGCACGTGCCATAGAAATGTTTAAAGTCTCTGTTCTTGATTTTTTTCTTCCCATAGCTGTTAAATGTCTGATATTCTGATAATCATAAGTCAAATTGGGTCCAGAGATCCCTTGGGTTTGTTTTAGTAACTGGTTTACCTATGTTTATCTTACAAACTTTATAAATGAAATTACTGGGGAGATTGGAAAAATTTTGTTCTTCAATCTTCAGGACACCTACCTGTTCATTTGATACGAGAACTGCTGTAACACTGGAGCCACATAGTTAATAATTTAGACATTCATGTGTGATCTAACCCAGTTTAAAGATACAGGGAATGTAGCTTTCAGATTTGGCCATATAAATACTGTTTATAAGGTATCAGTTTACAATTTGAATGCAGTGTTTCATGATAAATACAACTCTAAAAAGATAGATACCAACAAGTGAACTTGAATTTGCAGATGTGAGATTTAAAGCCTAAAGTTACAGTAAATTGCTAAGTCTGGGAAAGAAACTCAGCGAATTTTGGAATCACCAATTTATGGAATCATTTAGATTTGAAGGGGCGTCTGGAGGTCTTCTAGTCCAACCTCCTTATCAAAACAGGGCTAACCTCAAAGTTAGCCTAGGTTTCATAGATTTGTCCAGGTTTTGTTATGTTGAAAATGTTAATAAAAGTACTCTGATATTAAAAGGAAAGTATTGCTTTTTGCATCTGAGGGCCAATACTGAAGCAGGAGGTGAAAAAAGGATTTTTTGATATGTTATCTACAAAGAGACAAAGTAGAAAGTCCGCAAGGGTATATTGGATTTTTGCAGAATTTTCAGTTGAGCTGTTACAGCAAGTGGAACAGAAAGCATTTTGTGATGCACATGACATGCTGCATTAGTGTTAACTACCCTTGAGAAGCTTCTCTGAGAAACTTATGAATAAATCTTTCAAATTCATGGCTATTAAAAGAAAGGACAAAAAGCAACATTGTTCTACAAATTTGTTCCCTTCTTTAAATGAACCCTCAATATTTAGCAAAAGACTTTGAGCTTGTGATTTATCATTCTGATGGCTTAAAAATACGGTGTAAAACAATTTATTTCCACAAAATCAGTTGTTGCAAGATTGCTGTAAAAGCTGCATCAAATTGTTATTCTCAAATTAATCCAAGCATCCAATATGCTACTAATAAAATCACTCAACTACTTTAATAAGATTCAGCACATGATTGGAGCCTATCCTCAGAGCAAGAGAAAAACAGAAACTGAAAGCACAAAGAAAACCTAGGAAAATAAATTGCTTATGGAATAAGAGGTTGCTTACAGCTTCCAAGTACACTTCTTGATTGTACTATGAATAGAGTTTTGCAGTTGGCTTAGTTTCTTTTCCCATTTTCCAGTCTGATACTATTTAGTTTCACAAATTAATGTGTTGATTTATGAGGGGAAATATATAAGACAAATGCGCTGATTTTGATTATAATAGTATTAAATCACCACTGATTAATCTGGAACAATCATGAGAAAAAAAATAGATGCTCCTCTTGCACTGGAAGGAATAAGAAGTGACAAGGATTACTTTCCCCAGGTTTTTAAATAGGCTTAAAAAGCTAACACAGCAGTTGAGAAAACTGCTTTTAGTGTGACAAACTGTCATTGACTAATACTGTTTGTAATTACTCTTCTACTTATACAGAGTGGCTGTGCATGTTCAAGGGTGTTTTTAATGTTCAAGTCTTGCTCCCTCTGTTATCTATTCACAATATTCTAAGCTGTTTAATGTTTTTACCAATCTTATCCATAAATTCCAGTTCCTCAAGACTTAGACAATTTTGAATTAAATTTGCTGAAATTTGAATGAAAATTGCTGAAAATATTTCATTGCATTGTAGGATTTGCTACTGAATTATAATCTCAAGCCTTTTAAAGAGGTCATTGGAATTCCAAAATCAGTGAAAATATGGTCCCCTGGAGAACTGATACATACTAGGGCATAACATAATCAGTCTAATGATTTTGTATGTGATATCTAGCTTTAAAAAAAAAAAAATCTCTGGTAAAATGTTGTTAGGGTTACAGAAGTAGGATAGAATAATAAATTACTGTTGCAAGATGAAATAACAAATTCCTGTCAGATTTGCTACCTGATTTTTCATTTAATTTTTCACTGTGTAGGATTATAAGCTCATTTCAAAAAGAGATTTAATTTCCCTTGGCTGTGGAAAGCAATTAAGTCTCAAAAGATGTTAAAAACTGATCTGTTGACAGAAGTTGTTTTGAGTTCCTTATTTGTAGTAGTAAAGATGACTGGTAGATATTTACATGTTAAATTAAGAATTTTACTACCAGGGCAGTAAACAAATGTACGCCAGCTAAAAGTTGCTAATATTGTTAGGAGGAAGGAAATAATGTCATAGCACTCTGTAGGTTTTAGTTTTGAAGGGTATTTGAAGATCTTTAATAGAGAGATTTTTGTGTAAAATTAGTTCAGAAGAATTGCTCTTACATGCTATGCGTTTCCTTATGTAGAAAACTAGCACTTGAACGAAGATTAAGAAATGAATTTATGACTGGATATACTTGGGACTGTGTTTTGCATTATAGACTGTGATCCCTAAACATCTGTGATGTTTAGGGATGCCCCAAAAAACTCTCAGGTCTCTAGAAGGAAACGGTAGAAACTTTAAGGGCAAAGCAAGGTTACTTTCAAGTGAATCATTCATTTTACAGGAAATATCTCCTTCCAATAATTTATCATTTTCAGCAGAAAAAGTTTCTCATTTCACAACTTCAGGTGAGAGGTTTAATTTCTAAGAAATAGAATTTTAAAATTCCCCAATTCTCCCTTCATTACTCTTTGATTTAAAACGTCAGACTTGTATTTATATTTTTCTTTATTCTGATCAATAGGTATCATTTATCATGTAGGTGGGGAAATCATCTTGTTATTTCATCTGCATAAAACAGCACAGATTTCACTGTTTCACTGTTGAAAGGGTTTCCCTTGTGTTAGTATTGTGTGTTGATTTCTAACGTAACCTGACTCTGGAAGTTTTTTTTTTGTGCCCTTCAAAGGGGATGGAGCCGTCCCTCTCTATGTTCTGGTACACATGTCACTCATCAAAAGCAGCAAAGAGACTGTGGAAAAGGTGCTGGTGTGGGGAGTGGAGCCCCCGGCTCTCGGTTGCTGAGCATCAGAAACCTGCAAAATGAAACTGCCTCACATGTGAGCACAGATAAGGATATTCTAATAACTGTGGTTGAAAGGCAGACACAGCAATAAGCCCCAGCAATAGGCTGCTTGAGGGTACCAGTGGTTGTAATGGAATAAGGTGAATGATGGAACAAAACTGGCACATGAATGAAAAGATTTGACCTCTGTGTTAGCCACCAAAAAATAACTGAAAAGGACAACTTTGGCAGTTTGTCTTAGCTGTTGTTATTAACACATTCTGTGCAATGACCTTCCAATCCAAAGACATTTCATGTATCTTCAGGACTTCTCTTTTTTTTTTACTTTTGACATTTCGAGCACAGAAAACAGATTTACCTCCAGAAGGTCTGCTGAAGCATAGCTATTTCTGAGCTATATGAACTCCTTTACCTTTGGTCATATTGATACTCACAAGCCTCTTCTCTATTTGAAGTTACTATGGTTACAGCTGAACTGGAGATGTGAGTTGCACTGCTGTTGTTATTGATAAAATTGGATATTTATCAGAAAGCAGGTTCTGTTTCTCATAAAATCAAAGGATTTTGCATTAAGAAGCACAATTTATAAATACAGCAAGGTAATACATGTTATACATTGGTTATATAAGACTGTTTATAAATGTGATTTTAATTAAAATATTTTTATGCTTTCTTCTTATGCACCACTGAATTAATCTGTGAATGGTATGACTGATTTGTAG
>NW_009624804.1:161871-208618 GCF_000690535.1 Cariama cristata | reverse complement strand
TTGGAATTGTTATTTTTAGAGAAAAAAGGATAGGAAATAAGTGTGATTTCTCTCGTCTTATTTTCTTACCATTTGATACTGCCCTCCTAAAAGAATTTAGGCCCATGAGCTATGAAAGATATTAATAGTTCTAGTCAGAAGATTGAGGTACAATAATACCAATACTTGATACAATAGTTTCATTTAATTTCTGAGTTTCCTTATTCTTTTCAAACGTAACAGCAAAGAAGTATTGGATACAGTTAGCTTAGGAATTGCTGTAGTTTGCCAATATTTTAGTTATACATACTTTTTACAGGAATTAATAACAAGCCAATTTGTTTCTACATGTCAAAAGACATCTTTCACAAATCAGCTCTAAAGCCACTTGTTCTGACTTGGGTACAATCAAAACCAGGCTAGGCTTAGCATCTAACAGATGTTACCTCAGTCCATGAAGTCAAGGAAGAAATGAATCAGATTTCTGTTGGCACAAGTACTGTGAAAATCTTAGGTGCTTCACTATTTCATGCTTCCCATCATTGAATTTTTTAATGAAGTTCACAACCCTTTCTGAGTCAGGAGCTCTGATACACGTTATTTTTATTTGTGTCAGTTTTCTACTGCCACAAAATATGTTTGTTTGCTGTCCCCCAATTACCTGTCCTTCTAGCCATCTAGTTCTTTACCTATCTTTTTCTCTATCCTCATATGCTTAGACTGAAACAAGAGATGAAGAGATGCTGTGTACTTTAATGAAAAGTAGTTTAATATTTTTATTATACATGTTGTGTCTAATGAATTATACAAATTTTTGAATAATTACCACACAAAAACCAAGCCCTACTTACTGTTCCTCGAAAGTGCCTTTAGAAAGCCAGAGAGACCATACTTACTGCAATGTAGGATCTATGATCTTTACTTAGATATGAAAGTTCTCTCATTAAATATGTTAATGTGGTATATGATAGCAAATACTGAATTTTTAAATTAATTCCCTTGAGTTTTAAAGTCATCTATCAGACAAAACATGATGTGGCTACTTTGGACAATGATGACTATTCATACAGTATTATTCTATCCAGAGAGTAATTTAAAATAACTTTCTTCCATAGCAGGGTATCGTGTCTCTTTTAATATGCCCATTCTGAACTATATCCATAGATTCTCATAATTAATGAAGGCAAATGTGATCTTGAGGAAATGACTAGATGGTGGTTGGCAAAACAAGGTGAAAATGTTTTATTGAAGTCTTAAACGAGGTGGATGTGCTAAAGATTATGCAATTCTCTGTTCATATGCAGATACTATTTAGCATTTTCATTAATGAGTTGGCTAATACAATAAAGGATGCTTCTTTAATGTATAATACGATGCTTAGAGGAGACTGCAAACACTTTGAAGGACACCGTTAGAACTCAATATGATTCTTGCAATGCTTTAAAATCAACAAGGATAAATGCTACACTTAGAAATTATCAACTTCATAGATAGAAGATAAGAAATGAGCATTCAGTGCTGAAAAGGATTTCAAGTTTACAACCTGAAAATGAGTCATCAGTATCAATACATAGCAAAAAAAGGGAAAATAGGATTTATTAACATGTTCTACAGCATCTTTTCACTCTATTTCTTGACACCAAGTGTCAACTGCAGTACTTGGATCTGATTTTGGGCACTGTATTTCAAGAAAGATATGAACTGATTAGAAGCTATTAGAGGGCTAGAAAACATTACTGAAAGGAGGAGATTGAACAAAGTGAGTCAGTTTAGGGAGGAGATGTCTGAAATGAGTATTTGAATAGGCAAAACGTTGCTGGGAAGAAAAAGGGAATAAACATGACTCATTAGGCTAGGAATGGAAATTACAGACTTGAAGAGCAGGAGGGGAGATTTAGGTTAGACATTCAGGAATAACTGCATTTATAAATTGTATGAATACTGAAGAGCAGGTTAGTCTCCCTTGGGATTGTGCAACCAGCAACACTTCAGTTCTTTAAAAATAGATCAGGTAAGTGTCCATCAGGAGTGGTATGGCTGAAGCTTGCTGTGTCTTGGGCCAGACAAACATAGGGACAGAGCAGAGACCAGAATTCTTCAGTCAGGGACAGGCAATACTGTAAAGAAGATCCAATAATCTCCATTGGGAATGGGAGAAACATTTGAAATGGAAGATACTTCTGAGAACTGGGTGAACTGAAGAGTCTATCCCAGAAGAGGCAATTGATGCAATACTGTGTTGCTTGCTTTGTTATTTTGCTTTCATTTGAAAAGATTTTCTCAGATTTTTGGGGTAGAGTTGGGAGAAAAAGCAAGAAGAGAAAGCTGCTTTCTTAGGAGGTGAGAGTAATGTGTAGGCATCTGTCTAATTGGCTTGGTGGGCTGTGCATACATACCAACAGTACATTGGACTTTGATTACTATTTTCTTTTGCTTCTATCATTATTGCAGGGACTATTAATGTGAGCCCAAACTAATTAGCTAATAAGGAAAAGCTGGAAGTAGCAAATACTTTTAGAAAACAAGTCTGTTGTTATGCCAATGACACCAAAAATGGGAGACTAAATTTGGTCCACATTTAGCACATTAAGGCAGCATTGCTAATCAAGCAAAAACCTGAATATAGATATTGGTGAACCAAGAAAGTATCTTTTGCCAATAAAACTTCTTCCTACGCCTTTGAGCTGTTCTGGGGAAAGAACTCTTTTCCTAGTTTAAATTATAACTGCACTGGCAGTAGATGGGCAAGGTATACCAGGATGGTTAAATATAACTGGCTAATTTAAATATAGCTATATCAGCAAATGTTCAGCTACACACATCTCCTAAATTGTCTTCTGTAGAATAACACTTCTGAAATTCTTCAAACATAACACATCAACAGAGACACTTTGACATAAAATCTCAGAGGAAACTGAGAATCTATTTTGGGTTTATAAACTGATTTTTAGATTACACAGATATTTAAGTGCCATTTAGAAAGTCTTACCAGTAATAATTTCAAAGTTCCAAGAAATGTTATTAAGACAAAGCATAATCACTTGTTCATGTTTTCATGTGAATTATCAGCAGTCAACTCAATGTAAAAGTATATAATTTTCATCTCTGAAATGTCAGATGTTAACATGGCATACCAGAGGCACTCCTAATCTTTGGGATTCCTGGGCTATGAGGATTGAGTCAATTGCACAATTATGTACTAGAATGAGCGCCAGTAAAGCAGTGAGTTACCGTGTAATTTTTAACCATACAAATAATTGGGGGCCTTTACATTAAATTCTGTTTTACAAGAGAAAGCTCTACATTGTCCATGCAAAGAGAGAATAATAACATCAACACAGAACATAGATAGCCTTCTTCATTTTGAGATTATGAAGTGCTAGGGAGATCTTGGGAAGAATTGTGATCCCTGGTTTACAGGTAAGGAGACTGAGGCATAAAATAACTAAGATGTCCTTTAATATCTATAGAACTTAATTACCTGAATATGAGCCAAGAGTCTAAATGCCTTTGAGGATGTGTGTCTAAATGATTTGCCCAACATCAGTTTCAATTCAGTACACTATTTTTTTTCTATTGCACAGGTAAGCTAAAAATCAAATATAGCACATAATTCAGGAAGAAGGAAGGGACTCAAATTAATGATATGCTGAAGGAACCTTAAAATGGGTTAAAAGTATCAGATATCCTGATCTGGATGAGAGTGCTTCATTACTACAGATACGCTACACAGGTGAAAGTGGTTAAGCTGCTGATAGGACAGGGTATAAGGTCATTATGCATCTTCCTCAGTGAACATGTGTAACAGATGGATAAGCGTTATTATAGACTTCTTAAAATACGTAAACTGCTACTGTCATCACACACAAAGTCCATGGCAAAACCCAAGTCTCCAGCACCTTTATTTCTCCTTGGTCACAAAATCACAGGCCTTTATGTACAGTAAAATATACTGTGACATTTTCATTTATTCATGATTCTCTGTGTGAGAGGGAAAGTTTCTTCCTAACTCAGCTGAAGCACCAAAACTCATAGACTTGCTGGATTTAAGGATCTTATATACTTCAGTTGATCTCTTTCAACTTATTGTTATCCACTTAGGTAATAAATAGGACTGGACTTCTCAAAACCCCCACTCTAACTTTGCTTTATTTTTTGAACTGCCAGAGGAATAGGAAGATAACAAACTCCCTTTGCTTTGTCTCCATACAGTGACAGTCCTTGCTGTTTTCCATGAGCTGCATGTGGATACAGATTTGTACACGCTCCTGTTTGGAGAGAGTGTCCTAAATGATGCTGTGGCTATCGTGCTGACGTAGTAAGTACACCCACCTCCATTCTTTACTTGGTGAGATAATTACAAGCTCTAATTGCCGATATAATTCTCAGTGATATAGTTTGTACAAGTATAGGTATAATATTTGAAGGCTTCATTACAGAGATGTAGTTCTGGAGTTGTTCTTGGTTTGTTAAACACCAGAATTCCAATGTTGTTAATGGTAACTGTGCATGTAGAATGCGGTTTTAGTTCATTTTCTTCAACCTAGAAAGCAGTATATTCTGTAAAATATGTGAATTTAACTTAATTTTATTTCTTTTCTCATCTAAACAAGATAGCTTGAAAAAATAATGCTGAATGAGCACCTAGGACATAGCGCAACTATAAAATTGGAGACAGATTATTTTTGTTTTTTGCAATCTGTTATTCTCCAAGATTAAAACCACAAAGTGGTACACAGTAGCTCAGTTTATCTACTTCTGCCTATTGAATCTGATAGAGCTTCAGCTGATAATGTTATCTTAAATTTATATATAGCTTTTTATTCTGAGGAATCCTCAAACAGATCACAAATGATAGGCCAAAATCACGCAAGTATGTGCTGTCCTAAAAACACAGATGCTAAGTACATGATTAACAGGATCTCAAGTTAACTCCACTCTACATGTATTATATGCTTCCTGGAGCTTTGCTAGAAATACAAATAATCCTCTCAGATAATCTTAAAAGTAACAGAACTCCGCAAAATCAAATTCAGTTTTCTGGGATGCTTGAAGGTGCTTCACAATAAGCCTCAATTCAGTGCCACCTTTCTCCTTAAAATACAGTTCCTTGAACCATAAAAACAGTCTGTAAAAACAGAATTTTACAGAGTTTACAGTCGTTAAAAATAAGCTTCATATTTTGTCTGAAATCCCATGGAGAAACTTATAATAGTCGAATTGCAAAAAAACTCAAACAAAATTGTTTCACAATAAAAAAAATAGTATTCCTACTTCATTTATCATTCTCCAATTATCAGTCTAGTTACATTCACCTACACTAAACTCCTCGCATTGTTTTTAGAGCAAGAGTAATATTTTCAAACACTGTCAAGTGTCTGAGCACATCATTTCATGATTAGATACAGCATTGCTGTCACATTCAGTGACTGTGGTTGGAATGTGTCACTGAGGAGAGCATCTAGTACATCACATAATAAAATGCACAAAAGGAAAACTAAGCAAAGAATAGAAACCTCAGTAAAGAGAACAGATAGAAAAGCATTAAAGAAGCTATTAGAATTGGAAAGAAGCATGTAGGTGACAAAAAGTCCAAGATTTTTTTCTCTCTCTCACTTGGCTTTGTTTAATAAAGGCCTAGACATTTAGAGCTCATTTAGACACTTCATCTGTTAGTCAAAGGTTCCTATAGACCGTGGGACAGTTAGGCCACTCAAGAACACACAGAATATTTTAAGTGTCTCTAGTTTTCAGTCACTGTGATGTCAAAGCACATGAATCTCTTCAAAGGTGCAACTCAACTGCAAAGCAAATCTAGAAAGAAAAGTACTATCGGACTGTACATGATTCACAAGTTTCTAACCTCTACTTTTCCCAATACTGAAGTCTAGGGTATGACCCTCAGCCTGCACATGGATACAGAAATCTATAAGAAGGATGCAAGATACAAATGCTGGCTATCTCCTTCTCATTATTTCTTTGCTGTACATGGGAGATTACTCTTTTTTACTATAGAATCTCTTGTCACTGGAAAACTAGTGTATTTTTCTGTATATTCAGTGTGACTGATACTTTGATTTCTCTAACATATGTAGTCATTTGTAGAGACTGAAGAGAATATATGCATTATCAATTTCACATTTCATTAATTTCTGGCTTAAATAATCAGCTTCTGCACAAATACAATGTTTCTGCAACCTAACATGATCTTTCTTCCTTTTAAGTGAAGATATACTGTTAATAATGTCAGCTTCAGTACATTAACACCTCACTAAACCAAACCAAGTTTAAATGAAGAATATTATTTTCCGTCACTACAAAAGAACAGCTAGGATTTTTTTCTATAACACATGCCACTTTTCAGGATGGTGCAAACACAACATGTTCATAATTACAGTAATAGGGGGCTATTTAAAAAGGTGTGAGAATAATGTTTACAAATCTGGAAAAGCAATAATAAGTCATTTTGTTCACTATGCAATGGTAAACAGAAAATAGAATAAGAGAATACACAGTGTCTTTCATCAGCTAACAGAATAACAAAGTCAATGTCTGCAGGAGGGACTCACTGCAGGAAAGGGAGGAAGAGAAAAGAAGGCAGGCCTTTATGGCTGGCTGTGGCAATTTGGCAAGGTGAAAGCAGTACAGATGTCAGCCAACAAGGCTTTATATTGATACCTCTCTCTTCCGTCAGCTCCTCCCTCCAACCGCTATTTTTCCTCTGCATTTTATCTTTTAGTTTAAGAAGGACAGCAGCAGGACCAGCTACCCCTACATTTTTCATATGGATTTAGTAAACCACATGAGCTGTGTGCTGCTGCAATAGTATGCACAGACACCATGGCCAATTGCCCTCAGAAAATACTGATCAAGCACACATGTTCTCCAGGCCAAATGAGCAACTCTCCTATAGGCCATCTTGCCATACCAAACACCTGAGTGTCCGTGATAATTGCAAAATTTCATTTATACTGTGCTATTTTAAGATAATCCGTGCAGGAGGGATCACGGTGAATCAAATTGACGGTAGTGGCTGCAGAAAGGCTGACAAGCTGTTGTGCATCTGGGAGAGCTCATACATGCACGGGCCTCTATTGTCAAGGGTATTGTAGATGTAACAAGGCTTTTCTCCTATATAAGTAACTTCCAGAGTTGCTTATAACTTTTCATTATTAGGATGAAATTCTCCTTTTAAGAAAAAGTCAGTGAGAATTCTCACAGAAAATAAACATTTTGGAAGAAAATGGGGATTTAAATATTCATAGTGAGTCATTTTTGAGCTTGTTTTATATCAAGGAGTCAAGATGTTTAAGAAAAATAAGAGACCTACAAGACAGTACTTATTAGATGACTAAACATGACTGCTTTTACTCAAAAAAATCTATATGACTAATTATGCCACAAGTATTTCCTACATACTTTGTTTTCCAGGAAATTGACTTGGCACCCATGTCCATTTTCTATGTCTATCTACAGCACAAGCTTTATCTGTAGAAGTATTTTATATATGCTAACATTGAAACAAACAAATAAAACATGTAGGAAAATTAAGATATTTGAACTTCTTCTAAGTGTGTTTAAATATGCTTATACTTTATGCTTAGAGATTGATTCACTATTTGGAATTTAATTTTAGACAAGAGATTATGGCAACCTTTTATGAATATATGCTTCCAATTATATTTTTACTACAATTTTTAAGAAAGAAATGATTCTCAGTTCTTCAGATATGTTGTACTTCATCACCAGGAAGTTTACTTACAGGACACAACATTCAAGGTGATCTGTTTCATTCATAGATTTCAGACCCAGGAATGTTTGTCATTGTACTTGTCTGTAAGATACCAATTGAGAAACATCCCAGTAACTTCGTTTGGACTTGTATGTGATGAAGATTGTAGAATCTGGCTGGAAATCAGTAATTTATTGGTATTTTTGAGCAA
Source organism: Cariama cristata (assembly GCF_000690535.1). NCBI lineage: Eukaryota > Metazoa > Chordata > Aves > Cariamiformes > Cariamidae > Cariama > Cariama cristata. Next base: position 200,696 of record NW_009624804.1, on the reverse strand, counting down.
ATAAGATTAAGCTGTTATTTCACTTTCGTTCCTTTTTCATTGTGTTGACTGCACATACTGTAGGTTTGGACTTGACAAAGTTTTTGCAGAGCAATTTGATGAAGAAAGTGTGGAAGAAGTAGAAAAAGCATTGACTAGCTTGAGATGTGACTGAAAAGTAGCTGAACAGGTCATTAGCATGGAGACAGTATATTTAATCTTTCTCACACTGAGCACAGGATGTGGAAAGCAGTAATGAATACTGATATGTGTTCACTGCTAACAGATTATCTGAGAGAACATTACATGAGAGATGTTTCCATTGTAGCCAATGTCAAAAGTGTTTGTCTCATTGTTATGCGAAAGGCATGACTTCATTTTTCTGCTGGCTCTGTACCATTGCTCAGTGGGCCTGATGAGTTTCACCCCCTTTCTAGAAGAGGTGATAGCATGGAAGTCACATGGGCAGCAGGGACATCAACATATGGCAGTGCCTTTCACAGGTAATGAAAACAAGTGAGTCGCAGCCAGGGGACACAGGACATGTGACATTGTGACATATGTGGCAAGGAATGGATTTACTAGCTCTATTATATGTAGTCAAGAACAGTTTGATACACAAATGAAGTGGAGATAAAAAGCATGGTTGAGGATCACACGGCAGTGAAGCCAGAGAACACAGAAACTAGCTGACATAGGAAATTAAGACCTCCCATGTCAAAATGCTGATTGCCCTAGAAGGCTTAGAAGTACACATATTTCTGGACAGAGAGGAAAGTAATACTGCAAGCATTGTTTTCTTGTAAAGTTAGGCTTGCCATTTTTAAGTAAAGTACCTTAACTGGTGTGTAAAGGAAAAGATTATAACCTTGGAGGTTCAGAAGAAGGTGAAGAGGAAAGTAAACAAAAAACACTGGAATTTTTTGAAATGGATATCCTGCTTCTTTTGTAAAGTATCTTTTGGTTGTATAGATTCCACAAAGTTCATTCATGCCTATTAGCAAAAATTAGGCAATGGAAGGCCCAGATTTTGACAGAGTCAGGCTGTGAGATTCCCTTTGCAAAAGTCTAGGACAGGCAGTGAAAGGCCAAGTTCTTAGAACTACGTAAGAACTGGAGGTATAACAGATCCTGTTATTGTATGACCCCTTGCTCAGAAGAACAGTCCTTCTTGGTGAGATGCATGTTTCCACTGACGCTCACAGATGCAATGTTGTTTCAGGAATTCAGTGAGTCTCTACTGGCCAGATAAGATGGTCTGGAATAAATAGGTAACATTCCTGTTTTTCCTTTTTTTTTTTTCACCCTCAAAAAATCTGTGCTGATAGAAGGGTACTGCAACCCCCTTCTATGTAATAAGCTTCTATAGATTGGTTCAAAGATTTACCAAGCAGTTTACCACAGTGAAGAAATTTCATTTTCCAAAGTTCTTGGAATATAATTTTTCTCTATCAATAGATATATTTCAACCCCATTTTTCATGATCTAGCTACAGCATATGACACCATATCTGTGCTTGATAAATTATCTGTCCATTGAATCCAGACTCCTTTTTAATAGTTTAAAAGTCTTGAAATTTATGACAAATAGTTTGGAGATTGCCCATTTCATCTTGCTTTTGTCTTTCTTTCTTTAGCTTAAACAGAGCTTATCCGCTACAGTAGGATAAAGTATAAGAGAAGAACTCTAATTATTCAATGTGTTGTGATACCACAGCATAGTATTGAGGGGAAAAGATGCCGGGCAAATTGATAAAGGTGAAGGTCAACTTTTCTATGCCCAGTGAGGAAATCTCTTGTAAAAGTAGTTTCATGGCTCCTCTTAAATATTTCTAGGGTGGACATGTACCAACACATGTCATAGCATAACTCTTCTCTGCTCAAAAAATACTTTCATTCTAGTCTAGTAGTACCTTATACAAGTTAATATCATTGTCAAACCATTCTTTCTTGGCAGAAGTTCTCCTGGGAAGCTTGTATGAGGCTTTCTAAAATAACATGGCAAAGGTAACTGAGACAAATTTATTGAAAAACAGTATCCATTTCCAGGGCAAATAACTCAGAAGCCAGAGTTCAGCTCAGTTTGTGCTGAGCACCCTCTAAGGTTGACAGTTCTCAGACAGTGATCCCTATAATTGCCTTAGGAAGCGAACACAGTTCCTTCTGTCATGCTGGTGATTCTTACTGATCGGTACAGTCATGATATTACTAATTTTAGTTCAGTTTAGATCTCTTCAAAATATAAGAAATTCTTTTGATCAAATGGACCTCAAATAGAAAATAAACAAGAACCTTTAAACCTTGCTAGCTTTAGTTATTTGTTTACCTATATTACTTCTGTGGTTTTAATTCTGTTATTATGTCATTGAACTTGAAGGTAGTTTACACAGGAGGAAAATGTAATCAGAGACTGAAGAAACAGACATTTGACAAACACCAAATATAGGTACAAATATTCAGGTTATGTTTCACTTGGTCATTGGCCTGGTGAGGTAACTATACGTTATCTGCAAGTGTTACTTTCCTACTTTTCACAATTTCTAATTGTGATTCCTTTTATATTATATATTAAAATCAGCAGTTCTATGAAGGACATGAAATGATACTGTAACTATGCTGCTGAATAATGAAGTTGGGAGCTGGGATTTGCAGGAAATAATATCAGCTTTGAAAGCCATGATGGGTGTCTCTTTGATACATGTCTCAGTAGATGTATGGCTCCCTTTACAATTATTATAAGCTTTCTTCTTTTGTCATGGACTGTCTCTAATTTGGATTCTTTGCCCTTCCATTTTTGGAGCATTATTCTGTATAGGTTTTGCCACACTTTGATCCCTGAACCCATTGAATAACAAATTTTGCAGAGGAAAGACAGCTGAATGTTCTCATATCATATTTTTCCCTTAAAATGCAGTTATAGTCAGAAAATGGCCTTAAAGTGACATCGTGGGCTTCCATATGTATATCTCAAAACCTTCTGTATCATGTGTAATCAATTAGGAAACAAGGGCTTTTCTATCAGCCAATACTTTCAGTTTCCTCTTCATCTGTAGGTAACTGGGAATTCATTCAGTCTAAGAACATGGCAAAGTCTGTCAGCCCGTATCCCATACCTCCTGCTGAGATTTATTAGGCACTGTTAGAAAATAGCAAAAAGTATGATTGCTTCAGTATTGAGTCATCACGTGTGAAAAAGAATGTTTGTTTCTCTATTGCCCTGGTATTTTTAGCCATTTTTTTAACCGTGTATTCATGCAATTTCTTACTGTCTTTTACCATACTATTTCAGCCACTGGAGTGATAAAGAAACTCATTTAAGTTCTATTTATTTCCAACATGTATCTGAGTGCAGACAAGATGTTATTCACACATCCTAGGCATCTCAGTATGTAAGTAATAGTGTAAAAAAACACTGCTATTCATAAGTGGGCCCTTATGTGCCCACAGTTAATAGCTTTAATGTACCTACACATAAAACTGTTCAGCCTAGGCACTTCTTTTTCAAAAGTGTATAAGCCTCATTCCTTGCCAACTACTGTACAAAGTGTGCACAGAGACATGCTCCTAGCCAAGGAAGAAAAGAGGGAAACAGAAGCACCTGTACCATCAGACAGATGACAAAAAAGTAAAAAGGATTAACACATGTAACATTTTGCTGCTTAGAGAAAACAGGTGGCATATAGATTTCTAAGGGTGCAGAGAGATGGTGAAATGGAGATGAAAGAGAAAGAAATAGAACTGGTGAAAGCAACAAATAGAGATTATGAAGGCATGGTTAGAAAAAAGAAGCAAGAGTGAGAAAAGGCAAGACATGGTGAGAAACAAGGATAAGGCAGTCTGTGTAAACATGGATCAGAACAGTGATACATAAAACTGTAGCTAGGGCTCTTTAGAGGGAAGAAATGCTTGTTTACTTGTAGGGATGCAGAGGAAAACTTGATTATTTTTCTCTGGTGCAATTTTGCAGTTTTATCTTGTTTTGTTAGGAACATCGATATTTGAAATCCTTAAGTAGTACATCAGAATGTGCTCCTGAACTGTAAAGAAACTGTGAAAAGTATAGCAATTAGGACAGCCAGCTCTAAAGACTGGTGCACTGCAATCAGGTAAAGAATCTGAATTCAGAAAAGGAATGAGATTCTGCCAGAAACACAGGGAGTTGCCCCTGTGTTTTGGCAGAACTGGAGGAACTGAGGCTTCCATGAGCTCAGTTTGAGCAGTGGCAGGCTTAGATGGGTGGTTGCCTTTGCAAAACCTGTCCTGCAAAACCAGATCAAAGTAAGACCAGCACCGGACCACAACAGGCATAGAAGAGTTGCTCCATGGTATTGACTTGCACGACCTTGAATCCTTGACAAAGATTTAGGGGTTCAATGCCTGTGAGCTACAGATCTGGACAAATGACTAACTGGATTGCTGGAATCAGCCATTGCCTCAATCCAGATAAATGCCATTTGTGATTTTATTCGCACAAAGATTCCTGAGTAGAGATGGCTGTAACACTGTGGAGGGGAATAAACTAGAATTACCTGAAAACCTGAAAGAAAGCAAAATGCTGGATGGAAGCTCAGCCCAAACATTTCACTTACTGGTTCTCCATAGACAAATTAATTTAGCTTACATTCCCAATATCGTTAGAACGGCTTATGTACCAAGCAGCCATTCAACCAGCCAAATAACAGAGTAAATTATTATAAATTATTAGAGCAAGGAGTTAATTGCGCAACAAGTTTGTGAGTGATTTTTAAAGGTAGATGAGGAATCCCTTCCATCTATTATTTCTATAATAATGAAATTATGGATGTCCATCTGCTCTTTTTACCTTTGAAGATGGGTTTAGTCCCAGCTTATTTTGCTGATGATAATTAGAGTTTCACGTCACTGACCATCTGGAACAGGACATGTGAGCACTGGGAAACTAACCAAACTTGCTATTAGCAGGAACTTTAAAAGAGCTGCTTTCCCAGAATAGAGGAAATCCCACATAAAATGGTGATGTCCTTGCTTAATAAAACTGTATTTCTTTTTTCTCCGTGATCCTTACTGCACAGACCAGTGTTGTGCTTAAATCAGGGGGAAAAATGCAATGCAATTTCTGTAATGCTTGTTATAGCTGGAATTTCAGTATGAAAATGGAGACTTGGAACAGAATGTTTTCAGGAGATAATTGTCATCACTATGTTTTTTTGCACTTTTAAATATTTCAGATCCCTTTTTCCAATATCAGCTCCACATTAACATTCTACTTAGCTTCTAGTTAATACATGCTAAAGGTCTTTCTAGCTATAAGTTATCTAATTGGCTCTGGTTTGTTTATGCTATTTATTTGAATAGGCAGCCATCAGTTGCAGTCTGCTAAACTAGAATAGATTTCAGTGAGTACTGTTATGGAGATTGCCCTCAGGGATGTATGAAAATGTAGCTTAGCTCAAGTCAGCTGGGAATGTCTGTACTTGTCATACCCAATCAAATCAGACTAGCTGCAGGTATTTCCGTCAACTTATACACAAACAAACTGAGAACGTTTAAAAATATGAAATGCAGGCTCAGAATTAAGAACACTGCTTGCAGTGCTTGCAAATTACATTTAAGAGGCAATTATTTAGCTACATTTTCCGTACAAATGACCGAATTGGCATCAAAGCTTCTTCATTTCAAAGATTTCTATTGGGAACTCTTCAGAACTGAAGTACACCCTGGTACGAGTCAGCTTGTTTTTTGAGCTCTTCCAGATGTTCTTTCTTATCCAAATAACCTTTCTCTAGTGAATAAGACAGATTTTCTGAGAGCAAGATAATTACTTAGAGAGTCTAATTCTACTTAGAGAGACAACTCCCTTTTAGTTTAAAATGAATGTATTGATACTATTTCCCTTGAAGTGTTCCAAAAGAAAGCTCATTTCATCCTCTCTGGATGAGATACTGTACATAAGAGTCTGTCTGGTACTTGCAGTAGATCAACATATTTTTCAAGTCTTCTTGGCAGGGAAGACAGAAGAGCAGTATGTATCGGAAAGGTGAGAAAGAGCTTGCCATTCCATTTACTGCAAACCCACCAATACCTCTGTTCGCTGTTCAAATCCTTTCCAGAAATACAGTATTGAAGAGTACAGCTATCTCAGAGACAGAGGTTTTGTTACAACAGGATAAACTCCCATCAAAAGTCTTTTATTCTTTGGAGATCAGGTTGTGATTACATGAAAGGAAAACCTGTTCACACTGTGGGAGAATGGACTGTGTTATTTCCAGTGACTACCCAGGAGCACTAGGAAAGACTGAAGTTTCTAGTGATCCCTCTGTGAACCCCTCCAGAAGCTGTGTGCTCTTTATACAGTTTCATTTTAATTTCATCATTCTAACCTGCTCTAAGTCCTTGTTTTGGTTTGGTTTTTGGTTTTTTTTTCAGTAACAGTAATATTGGGTAAACTGGTTCCTGCTGCAAGCCTTGATCTTTTAAGACTCACATCTGTAAGCTACTGAGTCTGTTAGACTGAACCGACATAACTCTACATCTGCTTCTTTTGTGTGTGCACGTGTATACATATATACTTATGTGTACATGGGGAATAATCCATAAAGCACATCAAAATAATGCAAAGGTTATCAAGTACTCAAAAGTTACATAATGCTCCAAGATTTTCATGTCTTACAGAAGAGGAGTTGAGAGGCACCTTCTGTAAACATTTCAATCAAACTTAATGTTTCAGTTTATTTTTTCATACAGAGAAACCTCCCTCTCTCCATACCAAGACATTATTTCAGTGTGCATGTTTCACCTTTTGGATTAGAAACTTTAATGTTTTCAGAATATACTTTTGTCACTTGAGCAAAGAGAATAATTGATAACAGTAGCATACAGCTGCCTGCCTTGAGTGCCAGGCACAGCAGGAGGAGAGACTTTATACCTCTAGCTACTGCATTTCATAGCTACTTAAATGGTGAGACTCAGCAAATTTCTATTCTTAGAATTTATTCCAATGGTTGTAGAGCTCCACTCTCTCATTGTTTCCACAATCTTATTCCTTCTCTTTATCTTTTCAGTAGACAAGGGTCACCATCTCTATCTCACTCTACCCATTCCCCTGAATTGCATGACCTACTTCACCACTTCTGCTGCAGTCACCAGTCCTTTTGTTTCCCATCTGAGAGGGAAAGAAATTATTTCTAAAGATAAGCTAGGATTGTAAATTCTTAACCCAGTCTCCTCCATTCCCTAAAGCCAAGTGATTCCCTGTCTTTATTTCTGATACACACATCTCTGTTATCCTCCTTATTACGTTGTGACAAACAGGAGATAATGAGGACAAGAGTGAGTGATGCTGCTGATCTGTTCTGAAGGCTGGTGAAACAGGAGTTGGCAGAGTTTGGGGAGCAGTAATTGCAGAAAAAAAAAATCATATTTAAGTTGTAGATGGCACATGCCTAATACAAATGAGATCTCAGAAGATTTTTAGCTGATGAAGTTTATCAGATCTCTGCTGAGATTTATCAACTAAACATTTCAGAAACCTTAAAAAATTGCTCTATTTTGGCACTTTTTCAGAAGGGTGAAAGACGCATGAGTAACAGATGGGTAATTTCCTTTTTCCTCCCCTTAGAAGTGACAAGTCTGAATTTCAAAGTGGTACAGTGAAAAAGCTTTGTAATTATGTGGTTGTAAGCTTTCTGTCCAAGATAAGCACAAATGTATTCTGTCTATACGGGTTCTGCAAAATGGCTAAATTTTTTTTTTTAAAAAAAAAAGTCTGCATGAAAACTGCAAATACAACATGGAAATGTAGTCTAAATGGTGTCATTTTGGCAAAGTCACAAACCATGAAAAAAGAACACCCAAATAAAATTAGGGCATTGCCTGGCATGCTGCAGGTATGAGCTAGACTGAAAGACAGGAAACACTCAGGGCAGGAGTTGTGCGAGTGGCCCTGAGAGAGGACAGTGTGACAAAGCTTGTTCATTTCCACTGTCTTTAGGGAAACGGGACTTAGAAATATTTCAATGGTGAAGACCATTGTACCAAAGAAAAAAACCCAGTCTTGTTATCAGTTTCCTCTTAATGTGTTTGGTGCTTTGATGTTCCCTAACTAATCGCTAATTATAATGATCTACATATTCTGAATATAATATGCATACGTGTATGTTATTTGGATTCAGAGTAAGACTTCAGTACATTTCTGGGGAGACCTAGCGATGTTAGAATTTGGATTTTGAAAAAGAAAGTTTAAATGTGATTAAAACTTTGAACACAATAGCAGTTCAACAATACGTTGAATAAACTGACGTTTGCAATTTTCCCTTAGTAAGTGAGAGAGATGAAAATAATAGAGTGCCTAGCAGGCTGCTGTTCTCTGCCTCAGACACACTGGGAAAGGGTTATAGCTAGATGAAAATATTCCTGAAGAAAATATTTCAGCCTCCTGGACCATTTAACAGTGTACATCTTTATCACAGTATTTTTATTCCTACAGAGTAACATTAAAGGTATTTCTACACCATCATTTTAGGATGTTCACAGTTTTACATTCTGTTTCTAGAGTTAGCAGGACTAAGCCCATAGCTAGAGGAGTGTTTTCATTGTGCATTGTTAGAGCGAGGTGAATGCAAAAGTTTGAGGCAAGATTCCTTCATTCTAGTAATTATGAGGGTAATGAAGCTAGTCAGAATTATTTTCATTTTATTAGTAGCTATATTTAAGCCTCATGGAACTGCCTGTCTAGGACAAGTATCTATTTTAGAACTAAGTGGTGGAAATTAGTATATTATACTAAATGTTTATCCATAAATCAATGGAGTCTTCACAAACCCAGAAGGAAAAATTGTCTGTTTGGCTGGCTGTCATTTCTGTGAGATTTTCCACAGTGCATTGTATCTAGGCCACAGGTAATAACAGATATCTTAATTTTTAACAAAAGGAGATCTTACTTAACACGTTTAACCTTACCATTGAAGAATAGTTCACAACCAGCTGCCACTTATATGTCCAAAAACATTAGCATATGTACTTATGAAAAATGCATTCTTATCAAAGCAAGAATTCCCATCCAATATATTTGGTATAAGGTCTCTTTGATTAAGTGATTTGCAGTATATTTAGGAGATGGTGGGGTTTTTTTAGGGTTTTATTATCCAGATTATTTTCAAGATTCCAGTTAGCTTTTAGATTGTTCTTTAAGAGTGGCATGTGTTTACGTGGCACTGCTTAAAGTTGGCTTCTCATTTGAAATTCCTGTACCAGGGATAGGGAAATAAAGACTCTACCAAGAGTTTAGAGAAAAAATTCCCTGAAGATAGAAGTCAGAAATATGGAATATGTGTGTTCGAGTATTTCTCTTCTTGCTATAATCTTCAAGGATAAAAAGAATTTTTACCATTGTGATTGCCTTAGAGTTTGGAACTGAAATTCCATCCACATCAACTTCACTGCCTAACTGGTGATGCCTCCTTTTTATTTTATTTTACCATGCTAGAAGTTGAGTGATCCTCCAGAGTGAAGGGTATTTGCAGGTGTCATAATCACCACTGACTTGATGCTTGAGCAAAACAATTTCCACAAGGGTCAGCAGCCAACTCTCTGTTGTTCTCAGCAGCCCCAAGCCACCCACAGTTTAGAATGGATTCAGCCAAAGCAGTCTTTTGCAGCTCCTAGGCAAGGAGAAAAGGTACAAGACGGATGCGCAAAACCACCTTTCAGCTCATCTGCCGAAGTCCCATACTGTCAGACCACACAGTCTGTCTTTAAGCACCTCTCTTGTTCATGCTTTGGGCAATTGCTTTTCAGTCAGCATTTGCTAGAGATGTAACTCCAAACTCTTTTTTTCCCTCTGAAATAAGTCCAGAGCTATTCCTCTATCACCTTCTCAGAAATTCTCTCTTTAAATACTTTTTTCTCTAAAGAGACTTAAATGGACTATACCTTCCTAATACAGTGCATTTTTCCAGCAAGTGGCTATTAGTACCTGTGTTGAGACTTGTTGAACTACACCTTCTTCCTAGAGCACTGCCCACTAGTTTTGTTTTAATGTTCTGTGTCTAACATTAAAGGTATAGCAGCTATTTTAAAGAACTTGAGGCTACAGAATGATAAGGCAACAAGCAATAGGCAAGATTGCAATTTTAAAATTTCTACCATGGCTTGGATTTTTCTTCTTATAAGCTGTAAAACCCAAAATGGTAGCATATTATCAGAAAAGTAAATGAGGAGAGTTTTAGGCCTACCTTGCTCCTACAGGAATATTACTGCCATTCTCTATGCAAGGCTGACCAGCTTTTCTAGCAAGTGAAGTGCCTTTCCCTAAGGTGAAATTTCATTCTGTTCATTTGCTATATTTGGACCAGTAACAGAGACCTATAATTCAGAATATCCCTAAATCCCCATCCTCAGCTCCAGTGTATCAAGAAGACAAAACACGTAACATGTTTTGTTTCTGCCATTATTACTGCCAACACTAGAGCATACAATTCACATCTGGATTTATTTCAGACTTTCTCATGATAGCAGCTGCATTTCTTGTCTTCACTTGGATACATTTTTAAAAATGAAAATTGCCATGGCAACAGCTGCAACCATTTATTATAAAGCAATAGAAGTGGAACTAATATTTGTGAGAGAAGCTCTGTTATCAGGATAGTATTTCATTCAGACAATGTCAGAGTCATTTTTTCCCTAGCCTTTCCATTTTTTAAAAGAAAAATATAGAAAATATTTTCAATAATGAAATGTAGGTGGGATTGAACAGCTCAGGAGATTAAAAAGATTTTCTTCTTTAGATTACTGGCTCATCTCAAATCCAGATTAGCAAGAGGCAAAAATTATCATCTGTTTGGTGGGCACATGAAAAAAATTGATAGGGGTACCGAGATTTGAAAATCTCATTCCCATACTAGCTATGTTCTCAACTGAAGCACAGAGACAGCAAACTGAGTACACTGGGTGTGTCTTCACTGGCGGAAAAAAGGATGTGCCCCATCCTTGAAAAGTGCAAATGTCTAATACAAAAGAAAAATTCATAGACAGTTTGCAATGTTAACACAAAATAGTTCAAAATTAACTATCCTTCCCTTAAGATTTTGCTTCCTATTGCTTGCAACATACTATGTTACCTGAGATAATAGTACACTGTTTTCCCCATTAAAACGTGGCTAAAGAGGAAGGTTTTGCACTGACCTTAAGGTCATGTTATTCCAAGTCAGGACTGAGGTAGGGTCATCCAATCTATGGTCCAGGTACATTAGAAATCATGTGACCCGTTTTGTTTGCATCTGTTTCCAATATTTCTGAGCACATTAAACTTTTTAAAGTCTCTACAAGAATCTGGGTAGAAGATCAACAAATTGTACTCCAGATGTTGTAAATGTACATGAAATGTGAAACTATTTTCCTATTTAAACCCCGTCTGACTACAATAAAATGTGTTTTGCAAGCACAGACTGTAGAGGGACACCATACCATGTTGTGGACACACACCAAGGATCACATTTCTTCCTATTTATTACACATTAGAGAGCCTTAGGCAGGAGTGAGGCAGAACACTGATATAGAAAAAAAACTTTAGACAGACTTTCAGACTCCTTTCATTCTAATTTTTGTGGGATTTCATGTAGTTTGTCTTCATCAATTGCATTCAGCATCAGGCCCCTCCATGTACTGCTCTGTTCACAAGTTCCTAAAGATACTGAAGTTGTGTGAAGGGAGCTCCTTTCTTAATCTCTTACAGAAAACATCTGGAAGTGAAAAAGCCCAAGGCTGTTAATAGGCCAGAAATTTGGCAGAGCACTTCAGTATGGGCAGTAGACTGCCTATCTGCTCCACCAGCTACCTACCTCCTCTCGCAGCAGGCTTAGTTCTGTCTAGAATATAGTATTCTAAACACAAACAGTAGCCTACAGATCTCTTAACAAAGAGTACCCGTACTTCATTAACTGCTTACTAAACTCTAGCTTTGTCCTGAACAAAGATTATTATTTAGTCCAGCTTCATTAAATTACTTTTGTGTCAAGGACAGTTTATTTCAGGGAGGTAACACAGAGGAAAAACAGAAGAAAAACCCAAACTAATTCTGTTGTGCCTAAGAAAAATTTACAAAAGCATGTGGTTCATACCTTGTATTTTTAAGAGACTGAGATCTGGTAGAAATCACAAAGACATAGTCTCCTTTCAGTTTCTCCTGCTCCCTTCACTTAATGCTTTGAATTCTTTGTAGCATGTCACCAGTAGCATGCTCCCCCCATTTTGTCCTTCCTCTTTGACATTCATAGGTGAGATTTACATCCTCTGTTACACGTAAAACAGGGCAGTTACATGGAACAATTGAGGCTTGGCAGACCAGTGGTAAGAATGGGGTTCTTTCCTGTTTTACTGACAAAGAGGAGAGAAGCAGTGAAAGAACAGGCTATTTGTTTTCCTCCAGATGAGGAGGACTGGGCACATAGAGCTTCCTCACGCTGTCTCTGGGAGTACTGAACAGTCTACAGACAGGCCTCCTGTGAATTTAGAATGCTGTCTGTGAACAGAAATTGGACACATCACCCTTGAACACATCAGTCTCAGGATCTTCATAAGCAGAGGCCACAGAAGAGAAAAGCTCTTTGAATTTTAGATAAGAACCTGCTGTGTATGTTCTTTCATTGACCAGCTAAGCAATCTGATTTTGCCCCTCCACCCCTTCATTCAGATTCATTCGAGGAGACTTCAGAGAAGATTACAGCGTACTACAGTACTGTTTAACCATCTAACTCTCAGGGAGAAGTTGATTTAAACTCCAGAGAAGGATGATATGAATAGGACTATGCATTTGTGAGGGATAAGGACTAGCTATTATTACAAATGGAAGGCTGCTATTCATCCCTTGCTATTTCACACTTCAGACAGGTGTAGGTGAGTTCTGCTACAATGTTATGACGATGAGTCAAACCCTAAATGAAGAGAGTACTATCTGGCATAAAATATACATAATATACATGACATAAGGAAAAAATTATTTACAATGAGGGTGGTGAAGCACTGGAACAGGTTGCCCAGACAGGAGGTAGAAGCCCCATCCCTGGAGGCATTCAAGGTCAGGCTGGATGGGGCTCTGAGCAACCTTATTTAGTTGGAGATGTCCCTGCTTACTGCAGGGGGGTTGGACTAGATGACCTCTAAAGGTCCCTTCCAGCCCAAATGATTCTATGGTAATTTTCTGTTATTTCAGTCTTAAGCTTCTCCTGAGCAAAATCATGGGCTGTGTGATTCTAAGAAAATTACGATTCAATAAAGGTTTAGTGCAAACTGTTTCCACTCAATCTCTACTAGTTGCTCATAAGGGCAAAGGATTTTTCATGGCTAACCAAGCTCCTTGAAATGTTCCTTAAAGCATTCGGGTTTTTTATGACACCAGCATAAATCTGGAACAACTGCATTGAATCAGTGGAGTTACTTCAGATACTCATCATTGTAACGGTAGTTTGAGGCAGTTTCTTATCTAGAGCGCCCAAACAGAATGACAGTAAATCATAGTCATTTAGTGGTAATCTGCTGCAGCGTTCTAACGTGTATCCCTCAGTGCAGGCAACCATCAGGCTATATTGTTTTATCAACAGGGAGGGAGCATTCAATTGACATAGATAAATGTCACATTTATTTGCAAGAGTGCAGTCACTGTAAAAGACAAGGGTAGTTGAAAGGCTTCATTATCTCATCCTGGAGTTATCTCAACAATTTTAGTACAAAGAGGGGTTTAATTAAGACCACCCATCCTCCCAGTAATCACCTTCCCTACCTCTTATGGACACATCAGTCAGTATCTTGTTAGTGTGCTCTGATGTTTTATTCTTTGCACTCCATATGTGTAGAGTAAATTAAGTCCTATAGTATCACATTTTGCCACTTTTGTACAAATAAACCTGAGCTGTGGATGGAGTTAGGCCTCCAAGAGCACATTGAACTCCTTTTCCTACACTGATAGAAGACTTGCAATCACACATTAATTCAATTTTTGTCATTCAAAAGAGATAGATAATTTTTACTCAAAATCCTTATCTCAGGGTCTCATCATCCTGGACTAATGGTAAGAACTGTCACATAAATGGAAGCTTGTGTAAGTGTTTCTGATAAATATTTATCAACTCTGCTCTAAGTAACTTTGGACCCTAGTGGATCACAGACAGGAAATTAAAGGGTAATACAAAGATGAAGAATGCTATAAATGAAGAAGAAGAATGTAAAGATCATAGGAGATAAAGATCTAGCCATATATGAAGAAAGTGCTACACACTATCATTAGAGAAATACAAATCACTAGATCATTTTACAAGTTCAGATGGTTGGGTCTAGAGAAGTGTGAAAGCTGGGAGTGGATAATAGTTCTCAACTCAGGTATCAGGAGTAGGGAAACAAAAGGATAGTTCAGACTCATAGGCAAATGTTAGTAGTAGTGTTAACACATACAGCAGATCTAGTTCCCTTAAGGGCACAATATATACAATTAAATTTTAGGTTCTCTTTTTGGATTTTACCATTTTGTTCAGGAAACAATTTTAGCTGAAACATGTCTTGGGGATTATTGGACTTCTTGGGTGCCTGAAGATCACAGAGTGGTCAGAGTTGGGAGGGAGCTCTGGAGATCACCTAGTCCAACCCCCTGCCAAAGCAGGTTCACCTACAGCAAGTTGCACATGAACACGTCCAGGTGGGTTTTGAATATCTCCAGAGAAGGAGACTCCACAACCTCTTTGGGCAGCCTGTTCCAGTGCTCTACCACCCTCAAAGTACAGAAGTTCTTCCTCATATTCAGATGGAACTTCCTGAGCTTCAGTTTGTGCCTGTTGCCCCTTAACCTGTCGCTGGGCACCACTGAAAAAAGTCTGGCCCCCTCCTCTTGACACCCACCCTTAAGGTATTTATAAGTGTTGATCAGGTCCCCTCTCAGTCTCTTCCAGGCTGAACAGACCCAGCTCTCTCAGCCTTTCCTCATAAGGGAGATGCTCCAGGCCCCTCATCATCTTTGTTGCCCTCCGGCTGGACTCTGGTCCAGAGTCCAGCCTTCAGTTCAGCATCCAGAGATGCCTTCCCAAAATATGAGGTACTATTATTCACTGGATGTGCTCTGCTTGGGTTGTTTAATTAGCATGATGTAGCAGATTTGGTTCAAATAACATATAGGAATCAATTTCTTTTTTCCTCCAGATACTGATTAGAGAATTTTTTCCTCATGCATTGTTTCCTGTTAACTCAGAGGGTTGGTGGTTTGATACATAACTGGTTTGTAACTTTTACAGTCATGTTTTCTGTGCAGACAAACTGCCTATTTTTTACAGTATTGTTTTAATTTATAAGTTCTATTTCGCATAGGCATAAGTGATTACAAAGAGATGTAAGGCAGAAGAGAAATCAAGCTCTTCATATCAGTACAATAATAATTTACTTTTATATCTATCTATCTATCTCTGTTCCTTGGTGATTGATTCTTTATTTCTACTTTCTTTGCACTATATGCATGTTTGCAGTGGAGGAAGCCACTAAGAGCTCCCTAACTGGGAGGACAGACTTCAAGCTGCTCTAGACATACAGGACATTTCTCTTTATACAACATTTGAAAAAAATGGAAATTAAACACTGAGTTGGACTACAGTTCTGATATCTAAATGAGAAAGGATCATAGTTGCAGGCCCAGAAATCTGTAAATTATGTGCCTTTTGATATGATCAGTTCATAAGTAAGGACAGTCAGACACTGGTAATAGCATAACAGGGAATGCAGCACATGCTGTCACAGACGACCCACTATCAGCCATCTGTTTTCTGCTGATGTGCTTCATTCCTTTCAAAGATATGGGACAGGCTTTTTGGAAAAGAGTTGTCACTGGAGAATGACTGTGATATTTTCAAATAGATTTATGAGAATTAGACATTTGGAAGCAATAGCAGTCATTTGAGAATGAAACATTCCTATACCAAACCTCAGATAAATGCAAACATATCTTACTATTAAAGCCTTAGTCTACTTTTACAAAGAATTTTAAGTCCAGGTTGCTGTTCATCAGGATTTCTTTCTGTCAAAGATAAAAATAGGGTAGTATTTGCCTAGAACAAGGTAACGAAAAGTTAAGATACTTGTACAGATACATCAGGACACGACATACCATTTCTTAAATGCCCAGGGGTAAAGAAGCTCCACACATCAGATACGACTTCAGACTTGAAATTGTTCAGCCTGCAGGCCCATTAGGTCATTACTCATTGTCGAAACTATCATCTGACATCTCCTTTGTACAAGTCTGTAGCGACTACAGGTCTGCAGTGACGGAGTGCTGATCAGGATCAGAGGGACGGGGTTTCCCAGCACCTCTGTCACGGGAGGCTTGCAGAGGTTTTTTCTGGGCACTCTGGTTCAAGCCCATTGAGGTGGGTGAGGTACCAGGTCCTTTTAGGGCAAAGGTGGTGGAATTTTCAGGGCAAGAATGGGATCACCATGATAAAGACATGGTTTCCAAGGCTCCCTAAGGAGCTAGAGCATGCTTCCTAAGGGTAATGGCTAGGGAGGCACGAGGAGAAAGAGGAAAAGTGACAGATTTTTCTGCCTGATGTTTGAGGGTAGATGAGAACTAAGATCTGCAGGAGGGAAAGTCTACCTGGAACAACACAAACTACTCATCATTTTCTCCGACTGTACTGCAAGCTGCTGCTGTGTGTCAGCTCAGGCCTGAACAGAAAACTGAAACAGTTACCAGTGCAGAAAATATTTCTCATCAGCTGCACTAGTCAAAAATTACTCATATGGAGCTAAACTGATTTCAGACTGCCCAATTTAAGGGACAGAGCCACTCAAATTCTGCAGCTACTTTGTAATACCACTCACCAACATAGTAAGCTATCCACTTACACCAGGTCTGAGAATGCTTTGTGTCTCCTAAAATGGAGTCCGAGTCTACCAGTAGAACTAGCCTATGATAGTTTATGCTAAGTGAAAATCTAGCAGAGAGTCTGATTTCCTTTTTTTAATTTTCTGGCAGATGTCGTTTTCCATTATAAGTGGGAAAACTTACATTTTCCATAAAGTCTGTGGCAGCTTTACCTTTCCAGCATGGCTGGTGCTTTGACATCTGCCATCAGCTTGCCACTTTGGAACTGGAAAACAAATGCATTTTGAGAAAGGTTTCCATAAAACAGTAAAAGCCTTATATGTGACAGTAGTAAGTGTTAGCTTGGGTCTAAAGTAATCAAAATAAAACGTCCTGTAGTAGTTTATAAAGTCTGGAAAAGCCTAGAAAAGAACAAAAGTAAGGGTAGAAAATAGAGGAAGCAAATATACCATGACACAGAGAAAAAAAACCAGAGTGTAATCCCAGCTGGAAGATAGTTTCTAAAATAACTGCTAGACCTTTTTTTCTAGAATTAAAACCAATAGCACTACTAGCAGTATGCTGAAAACAGGTTGTGAGTGGAATTAAAACCATGATCCGAGGTATTGCCAAGGAGAATAAAGTTTTGGATATTCAGAAAAATGAAGGTTCAAATGCTAGCCACTTGAGCAGTAACTCAGCCATCAGAAACTTTTTTTTTTTGCAGTTCTTATATACATATAAATAGAAAGCTTAATATGTATATTTCTGTGAAACTCATGTTTCTGGAGCCTTAATTCTGTAAACATTTGCAAATATTGTCAGGAATAAATTCCAGGGAGACAGATTTCTTTATACAGAAGGATATACAGAAGACTCATCTATGTTCTTTTAACGTACCTTCTGTGTATTTGTGTTGCTTACTGATCACTGTTTTAAACAAGTCTGAAAATATACAGTAAGTTGGTTTGTTGTTGGAAATTTTCATCTGGAGGATCTCTATAATATTTGCCTCAAATTAGTTACAATTAGCTGCTTTTGCTAGTCCTAAAACCTTCCTGCACTGGTGTGTCTCTTCTTTGCTCTCCCTTAATTGTCTGCAAATCTTCTCTACTTCATATGTGCTTTTGTTGGCTTAGCATACTCGCATCCCAATCTTATCTCATTGGTTTTCATTTTTACCGTTAATCTACTTACTATTACTGTGTGAGGAGCTATTTAATAAGTAAGCCTGGAAGGCTTTACCAACCTAAAACTTGCCAAAAAACGGTGTAGGTGTCTGGTGCTATGGTGCTATGCATGCGCTTTCACATCTAGCTTCTAGTTTAAACACTTACACTGTGGGAAAATTACAGTTCTGTCTTTTCGGCTTTCTTCCAACGCTTTTAGGAAAACTATATAGTTAAAAAGTTGTGTGGGATTCAGTTCAATCCTCTTGTCCAAAAGCTCCAAGTTTTCTAACACAGTATAGTGACCTACCTTTTTCTATATAAGTATAATGTCAGGAAAAAATAACCTTCTTTCCTTCATAAAAATAACCTTGAACTCTGGAATAGTTCTTTTTTTTCCTAGCCTGTTTTATTTTTCTTAATTAGCAGCTGATGAAATCACCATGTAGTTCTATAATTATTTATCACCTGAGGGAGATCCCACTTCATCCAGTGAAGGTATTTTAAGGAATATCTGACCTTACTGTATTTTCAGGTATGATTTTTTTTTTCCTTTACATTTTTCCTGATTCTTTTCTGTTCAGTATTATGTGGCGCATGACAGCGCAGCAAATAGGGAGGCCACTGGGGAAGAGGAAGCCCTTTGACTTAGCAAGTGGAAAGAAATCTTTCTTTCCAAAAGATAATAAGCTGTTTGTTTTCATGCTGGACAAATAGACAGAAGGAGGAAGAAAGGAATAAAACATTTTGTTTATTGGTTATTTCTAATAATTGATTCCACATCATTCTATTAGAAATTTTCTGCTACTTGCACACATTTTCCTTCTGATGCTTGAGTGTATTTTCTTCAGCATATTGTCTTTTTTTAAAATTAATCTGATACATGTATTGCATCGCTTTGACTTATATCAAAACCAAGAATCTTTGTGCTGCTCCGCTAGTTACGACTGATTAACATCTCTTTATTTGATGCTGCCCCACTAGCCCTAGGCACGTCAGGCCTTAACAGGAACAAAAGGTAGGATACAAGATTTAACCTCACCTACAGATTTCTCCTCAAAAAATTCCGTGACTTACTGAAAAATCTTTGCCTTAATCCTAAATGCTTTCATTTTTTCTTTTAACGGAAAATACATTGTGCTATATTCACAGCCTAGGAAAACTTACAGGAAGAAAAGGATCTTATGAATAAATGAGATTTTCCTTGAGAATAACAGAAGATGTAAAAAGTAATCAATTCAGATATAACTGGAAATGTGACTGTACACTTTCTATTTTAATAGCCCTTCTGCTTGTCATGGAGACCTTTAGTATTATATCCCTATGGTCCATAGAAAGAAATGTTCATCATGCTGAGCTTTCATCCTAAAATGATGAGGGGAGGGAATGATCAGCATGGTACAACTGGCAGAAACTGTTTCCTTTCTGTTTCAAGCAAAAGCTGCTATCCTAACTTGCAATTTATTGTATAAATAAATATTGGCTATGTTTCCTTTTTGAAAGCTGTAAAAGCACTTGACCCTGTCCGTTGTTATTTGGTCAAGGAAGCACAGAAGAACTGGAAAGAAAAAGGGATCTGTTTAATAGTTTTCTAACACAGAAAGTGCTGGCTAATCCTTATAAGAACCAGCAAGGAAGCTAAGTACTGATCTTAACTCCAACCTGAAGGAGAGACAGAGGTTACCAAACTTACATATAGATAGATAGTAGGGACTGGGGCAGGTGTTTATGAGATATGTCTGTCAAACATTCGATGAGGACCCAACACAAATCTTTTAATTCTATCCCTCCACTCTATCTCATTATGGGTGCAGACAAAGCATATCTTTGCCATTAGTTCTGTTCATTTATCCATTTCCGAAAAGAGTTTTCTACTGCATTTATTTTCAGGATTTGCTTCCTCCACCTTTGATACAAATTTACAGAAATCCTTTTTTTCTTATACTACTTCAACAATTAGAAAGCCTCTAATATTTATAAACTAAACATAGTCTCAAATTTAGCATCAAACTCTCACACACTGCATGTTTATGAACTGCGATCAACCCTTTTGTATCAAGCACAGAGAACAGATAGCAGAAATGGCAAGTCATGCCAGTGTGTTTCTTGAATTGCTCTCTGAGGAAAAGGAAGAAGAGTAGAGGCACTGTAAGTTTAATTATGGTTCTCTCCAGGGTTAAACTTTGCAATTTTGTTTTTAGGTCAAATAACTGGCTGGGCAGGAAGTACTGGAATAAACAGGATAAAATCCTGTTCTGTTGAAGTACAGCTTATATAGAAAAATTATCAGGTGAATTCGTATATATTTTAGACACTTGAAAGACTTAAAAGTTAGTATTAAAGAAGAAACATATTCAGAAAAAGAAATAATAGCTCTAGTATAGAATAATGCAAAATGAAAAATAGAACTAAATACTCTTTGAGCTGCAGGGAAACCTGAGTTATGGAAAGATTTAGACCAGAAACCACAGTTAGCATAATGAGCATATGCTGTGTTATGGTGCTTTTAAAAAATCATGGGGTTTGGGGGGCATACTGAGTAGAAAAATTTCCCAGTGAGAATGAGTCACTCCATATTTGTTCCTGAAATAACTACATTAAGAATAGGATGATTTCTTCTAGTTTTCTCCATACCTGAAAGATGTTAGTAAACTGGAGGGCAAACTGGAACCCTAACTGGTCTTAACAAAGTCAACACTTCTTGCCTTAAGGTTAACATACTTAACAAAAAGTCAGTTAATAGCTATAGCTTACATTTAACTACTAAACTTTCACTCCATGTCAAGATTTTTTTGTTTTACTTTTTGTTACTAAGCATCCCTTCCATGGGTAGAGCCCATCAATATATTAGAACAATTTTCCTTGATTATAGGGTGTAGTCAGGCTGACCTCTCTGAATTCACCACTCAATACTTGCAGTAGCACCAGTGGCAGGAAAGGTCATTTCCTGACTCACAATTCACTAAGCAATACAGAGCAGCAGCTGCAGTCTCTATATACTTACTTGGGGCAAATATCAGAGAACCAACTGGCTGCTTTTCTGTCAAGACATGCATAAAAGTTTTAGATCTAACAGTTCCAGTTATACCACCAAAGAGTTTCAACTTTAAATAACTAACTAAATGAAAGCCCTCCCTAACCATACAAAATACATTTAGTAAACTACACTATAAACATACACTATCACAGCAGACAGGATTTTCTTTGACAGAACTATTCCATCAGTTTAGAGAACATACCTATAGCTTAATATAGTTCTTGTTTCATATGGAGTCTAAAACAATAACTTTTGAGTAGGCCAGAGATGAAAAACATTTCAAAAATCATCTGAAAGCAAGAGAAGCAAAGAATTATAACTGACCCCTGGTCTAAGACAGTCACAGTTGAAAGAGGACTGGAAATTTAGATAGCAACATGTTATCGATTAGCATTTCCTCCGGGAACAATATTTTGTGTACTTATATTAACAGCACTTTCTGCTACAAATCATCTGACTAGTTTTGTAGTTGTGCTAATCATCGTAACTGGAGATATCAGATTTTGGTGCTGAGTAATTTCTGTTGTAGTGGATAAGTATTCATCACTCATACTTAGTGGTGCTCCAATGTATGCCTTTACAGACTGAAAGTATGAGATCTGTTTTCACATGGCTTCATGTTATTTGGAGATTCCTAAATGAATGCAACTGTTTAGAAAATCCTCCATACAAAGCTTCATCTCTAAGCCTCGTCTCCAGATGGAAGACATCAGACTGCAGGGATCACATTCTTAATATGCAAGGGCTTAAAATATTCAAAATGTTTTAAAAATTCTAAATTTTTAATGCTTAAAATACCAATCATTTTCAAGCAATCCAAGCTGCTTTCTGGAATCCAATGCCAAGCTCAGTACATTTTCTTTGACAATGAACATAAAAGACCTACAGTACCGAAAGCAAGAACCACAAAGGCCTAAAACGTTGCTTAATTAGTTTGGGAGGCTTAGAGCTATTTTGTATCTGCTATATTTAATGTTTCTGCAAGAAAAAAGGCATACATACTTGGTGTTACTAGTGTTCTGGGGAATAACTGACAAGTGGCAAATAAGAACCCTGAAACTCTCAAAAATCCTTTACTGTACGGCCTTCCCTTTGGTGGCATCATTGCCCATTCAAAAACACTCTTGATGGCTGTACTCATGGGTGGGATACGGGAGGTGACCTTTGACAACTGCAACAGTTTCTCTCTTCAGGACAACATTCATTCTGTCCATACAGTTTCCTATTGATATGGTTTCAGCTCTATTTATGAAGGGTTACATCAAGAAGGGAACTACTGGGTGGTTTATGACAAGATTGCTGCTGCAGATTTGGTACCTACTGTGATTTGTGTCACCCATTCGAGCCTCAGCCATAAAGCTGCACTTTTTATCAAGAATATTTGTGAATATATAACTGCTCTGAAGACATATGGCCAATAAATAATTCAAAGTTATCTATCTTCCCTGCAGTTTTCTTATACACCTACCACCTTTTAATGTTTAGTTGGCCTAGAAACAATATTCTTTATGGCACTGCTAGTATAAAAATGTTTAATGACTGGCAGTAGACTATTGATTTCCAGTGTGATACCTTGAAAATAAACTGTTTTCCCACCAGTCTCCATCTGCTTTGTTCTCCCCTCTGCTATCAGCCCAGAGAAGCCTTGTTTTGCCTTTTGAGTCCCTGAAAATGTCCCCTTTCAATTATCGATTCCGAAATCATAACAATGTGATTGAATTCATTATTCCTTTTTCTCTCCCTCTTCCCCATTCATTTGTTTTCTTTTCAGCTCTATATCCATTTACAGTCCTAAGGAGAATCCTAATGCGTTTGATGCTGCCGCTTTCTTCCAGTCAGTGGGAAATTTCCTGGGGATCTTTGCTGGATCGTTTGCCATGGGATCCTCTTATGCTGTTGTCACAGCTTTAATATCCTTTATGGTTTGTTTTCAGAGAGAAAATCTATATATGTTGGCAAAAACATGTGATACCTGAGAGTGACCATCTTTAGTTTGAGCCTGAGCCTTTTCACTGTTGATTCAAGACTTTGCAAACAAATAGTCAAATCATAAATTGACAGGAAATTTCACTTGTCAGAATCCACAAATAACTTAATATGCAAATTTCTTTTTAACTTTAGGCAAGACTCTGGTCTTTATTTTACTATTTGTAAATAATTATGTTTTATGAAAGTGTTTTGAAATATTCTGAGGTTAAAATATGAATTTATGAACTGCAGTAACTTATTTATGAACTTTCGAGTAGCAGCAATTACACAAAAATACAAGGCAAACACTAGACTACAAATCAAGTCAGTCAGTTTACCTAAACTAGAAATAAAAGGCGTACCTGTCGCCCTACATTTTTTCTTGTGTTTTACAGTTCTTTATATAAAATAGTATTGTAGAAAGAGCAGTGATTTTCATCTTTCTTGCGTTGATGCAAATGTAAACAAATATCAGTTTGTTTACAAAAGGGTACAAAATTACTTTCTTTTCCCGTTTTCTGGTAAAAGAATAGCAAATGCAACCAATTAGGCATTAGTTCAAAAACCACAAAAGTACTTGAAATAGCCAACTTGTAGAATTCACCTCTTTAAAACCTGTGCTTGATTTTCCTCTTTGTTTGAGATGACTTAGAAGCTGTGCAGTTTTTCCATAATTCAACTTGTATAGATGAGTATGGTGGGGGACCTTGTTTGCCTTCTTTCATCCTTTATCAGGTTGGGGACAATTTTAGCTTACAAAATAGTTGGGTTTTTATTTTTCCTTAGTAATCTTTTAGCACTTGACAAAATTTACAAAGCTGTGTGAGTTTCCCATGTTGGAGACAGGTCTGTTTTTCCTCCTATCCTGGAGTGCCTTCTTATCAGCAGAAGCCGCTGGTCTTACAGGTAAGTGTTGCATTTTACTGAATAAAAGCAGTTTTATAACACACCTCTAGTGTGGGAAAATGGCATGTTTATTTTGGGTATGACTTTATATATAAAGCTTCTAAAAGCCAGTTGCTATATTGGAGATGGTTTCATCTTTAAGAACAAATCTGTAGAAACATTGAATAGTTCTTCCGGACAAAGACTTACTAGATCAGGCTAAAGTCCTCAGTCTTTCTTCCCTACATTGTCCCATCCCTATCGGTCCTACTATTAATCCCACTATTTTCTGCCCAGCCATAGGACCAAAGATGGTAAGTACGAGGAAGAAAATATGCAGCACCGTGTGACTAGCAGAGACTGTGTGCTCCTCTGGATGCACTGCATGTCCTGGTCCCTCCTCCTTTTTCCCAGCTATAAATGACTAAACAGAGGACAGGGTCATCCTTAACGTTGCCAGTGGGTTGCAGCAACCTCCGAATTAAAAAAAAAAAATAAAAAAAAATTCATCTTGTTCAGTGCACCTACATAAACACCTTTTGCAACAGGAGAGGTACAGTCATGTCCCAGTGACAGATAGAAAGACGTGTGATCTGATTGTGTTTTCGTTAACACAGAGAAAGAAATTGTACAATCACAGTCAAGTATGTACCCAGGGACTGTATTGAAGAGTCCACAGAAGTTGAGGCAAAAATTGTAAATGGATATAGTTTACCTAGACAGCAACTGATTGTATAGTCTAACTTGAAAGAACAAAGTTTGTAAGACTCTAATCGTTTTAATGTTCTTGATGCTGTCACCTCTGTAATCTAGTGTTCTAATTAATATCAGGAAAAGTCAGAAGAAGAAAACTGCTTAATGGAGTGCTAATGCAGCCCATGCTGTTTTGTTTGCAAGATTGTTCAAAGCCTTTTTGAAGTCAACAGTTATATTTTTACTGACTTCTATGGAGCCAGCATGTTACTTTTTTAATATTAGCCCCACAATCAAACTATTTCCAAATGGGTATTAACATCTGCATCTTCTGGCACCTTTGCCTTATTAAAGATACAATTTTGCATCCTGCTAACTGCCAAAATCTTCAGGCCAACAAATAAAAAGAGGTGCACATGAACTGAACAAGAGGGTGGTATTCCATCACATGGAGAAAATCAGATACCAGCTAAAATAAAAGTCCTTTTTGTGTCTTAACAGCTCTTAAAAATGTGACATGATTACTACATAAAAATGGAAGTAAAGAAGGGTGATTGTTAATCACTTGCCTCCTATTGGAAGTACTGATTTCCCAATCCAATGACTTCGAAGGAAAGACTGTTTTAAAGTACATTCCTAGCTGAGAACAGGGATGCTATGTTTCAGCAAATGCACAATTGATAAGTTATACATTATACCCCAAAAGTGGCTTTGTAACGGAAACACTAATATCTTTGAGACTCAGGTGCTGCACCAAAGGTAATTTCCATTTCTTAGGCATATGAACAGACTGTATGTCCAGAAAAAAGATACATCTTTTTTGCATACTGCAAATGTGATGACAGACAGCATAGTCTCTGCTGGTAGTCACTCTGAAGAATGTTTTCATTTCTCTTTTCTTTTGCAATACATAAAATATCTGAAGTAAAAGACTTAATTATTGAACACCACAGATGGTTTTTATAGTAGCCATAGTAAGGTATTTTAAATGGACAGAGGGACAGCCAGAGAAAAAGACTGGAACAAAACTAAAGTTCCAATTTAAGGGAAAAAAAATAGAAATCTGTTGGGAAATTTAGCTATTTCTTGCAAATAAAGGAATTGATATGGGCATATAAAAGAGGATTGCTCTGCCAACACACAAATGCCAAGGAAAAGCCCCTCTAGGTCTGTCACTAGCCTTTTTTTCATGAGTGTGTTCCGACTTTCAGGTGGAACTGTTGTGAGGCAGCAAAGTTCAATCTTGAAAGTTTTGTCAGTTGAGTCTTTGTCATTTAGCTTCTGTGAAAGGCTTTTGTCAGAAGTTGTTAGAGTGGAAAAAAACTCATGGTACCTTTCTTTTAGCTTCAGAAGTTCAAAGCTGTGGTTTGTAAATGCATTGACTTTATTAGTACTGTGCTAACATTACACTTTAGAGTGGATAGTTTTACTTGTCTAGTTTAAGCAGTGATGTTGCTTTCATCTTCTCTTGGTCTCATCTGAAATAGCTCCAACTCCCCTTCTTTCAAAATGACTTTAAACTTCTAATTTAGCTGGAGAATTACTGTATTGGCTAAGAAATTTTCAGCTGACTTAGGTTGTGTTGGAGGCATAGATTTCACAGGTGGCTCTGATTTCTCATACCTGTGCTAAGGAAATCTGTGTAAAATGCAGTTATTGCGTGCAGTCTCCTCCACGTGTACGTTATGTACTAAGCACCTGTTGCAGCAGGCGAGGAGCCCAGGGAAAAGCCACTCATCCTTCAGAACACACTCAGCTCTTAATCCATACTCTATCATTTCCAGTCTTTTCCAGCTTACTTGCTTTGCCCTTTGTCTTAATGCATACATCATCTGGTTTTATAGTCAAGTGTGTCTGTCCTCAAAAGCAATCATTAGACTTAGAGAGCATCATAACCATGCAATGACACTGCTGGACCACTCCATTCAATGAACTAAATTCCTAGTTTGAAGTCTTCAATTCCAGTGGACTTGCTTCAAAAATTAATTTGATCCATTTTACATTTATGCCTATATTCATCTTCATTTTCCTTGGATATTGTGTTTCCTCTGTTTATTCCTTCTAAATGAACTTCAAAGGATTAACACTAGACATCAGTATTTCCTTGTAGCTATTAAGTAATGTAATTGCAAAATAATGTTTTTCTTATAATGCTTTCCACGCTAGTTCTTCAATCACCATGAGCCTTTTGAAGTCTAATATCAAAGTATGTCATAATTTATAAATAATGGGCTATACTGTTTTGGTGTAGGTATAGTAGGTGGTAGAGCTCACTTGTTTAGCTTGCAGATTTTTTAAATAAAATGTAAATGGAGAGTAGTACAGGTCAAAATTTTATAAAATATTTTATTCTTCTACCTCAAGATATCCCACGATATGTAACACACAATATATAGGCCTGACCCTGGTAGAAAAATGGGTGTGATGAAACCAGCAAATAAAAAAAAAAATCTGGGATGACTATACAATTATTGTTATACTGATAACTGTAAATTATAAATTAATGTTATGGTTATTAATCTTATAGCTATATCACCAAGTTGTGACATATGCATGACAAATTGATTCTTATCCAGTAGAATCTAATTTGTGCACTTTCTGATTTGCCCCAAAGTACATCATTCCTGAGTGCTGAGCAAAGTTGTAATAACAGAGTACTATAGTAAGGTCAGTGTTAATATAGTTGCTTTAATTTTAAAACTTCATTACAGATTATTTACTAGTAGGCTACGAAAAAATATCATAAATAATTTAAACACTTGTCAAAATAAATGAGGAAAGTGCATCTTGCCTTTATTAATTGCTTGTTCTCTTGCTTTATAATTAACAAAATTTGCTAATTTTTAAATGATCACTCAGTCATTAGTCTGTGAAAGATTCCATGATGTACACAGGCATTTAATGTTCACCTCAGTTAGACCGTCTCTATGTACAGCTGTTTGAACTGTAGAAGTTCAAATAAAAAGACATTAACATACCTGCAAAAAACACACTCAAATATATGTGTGTGAATTTATTTGTGTGTATTTATTCGATTAATGCATACTTCAAAGTAACATAGAATTTAACTGTGTAAAAGCATCAAAATTACGGCCAACCACCTCTGATTTTTACATGCCGAAGACCTGTGCTATGAAGCGGAGAAAGACAATAGATCTTGAAGGAAAAAACGTTGGAGGGGATTATCTTCCTTCCTGTACTGATTTTCAGAGCCCAGCCCCAAATTATTGTTTTCTGATCATTATAAAGGAAATAGCTTCTGACAATAAATTACTGCTGCTTCCTTACCTTCAGCAATTCTTGTCTGAACATTTTGCGATATGTCTGACACCTGCCTTCTTATTCAGGGGCTCACAGGAGAGCACAATCTACCCAGTAAGAAAGCTTTTCCTCCAAAAATAAAGAAGCAGCTTATTATGACTGATGTAGCCAGGACAAGTCCAAAGAGCTGGTCTCTCACTGCGGCAGTTTTGTGCTACCTTTGTATTTAGGACATAGCAAGAATAAATGCCACCAACTTCAATTTCCTGTAGTACTGCTGACAGGGTGCATTTATTCTCGTGGCTGTTCACTGTTCCTATCTGTTTGCTATAATTTGTCTTGGATCCATCGTCTACCTCATTGCTTTTTTAAAGTGTGTTACCAGTTCCTCTTCTTGTGTGACTCTCAGAAGGGATCTACCAAAACAGTCCTGTCTGAGTTCTGAGCACTATGCAGGTTGGTACCTGATTGGCTTTAGTTCACTGAGCTGACATTATTCTATAAAAGGAAGTTATTCTGGGCTTTAAATTCTAAACTTTGTAGTTTTCTTTCCTTCATTCATAAGTAGTGTGCCATGTCATGTCATACAGAGAAGTAGGCAGACTCCTCCCAGTAAGGAGGGAGAAGGGATAGCTTGACTTCTAGGTCAAAAGGAAAGAGACCTTAGCTCTCAAGCTGTAGTTCTGCCACTCTTAGGAGGAAAGGATGAAATTTGGGTCTAATTAGGGAAGCAGGCTCTTCATAGATAAGAAGATGTGCAGAGACAGATGACATCTGGGCTAGTTTGCTACAAATTACTAATCCATTACTTGCCTGTAGGACTTCAGAGATGGCTCTGGATGATCTGCGTGGTATTCTAAGATGGGGAATGTCAGGTGAATTCTGTACTTTAGGGGATGCTCTAGACATACTTTGGTGGCATACAAGCTAGATCCAATACTCTGTGCAGTTTCAGTTGTCCCATTTGCCCTTTCAACAGCATCACTTGACCAGACTGCACACCTCTGAGTCAATGCTTGGGTCTGGCTAACTTAGGTCCTGTTGTAGGTACAGCCTTTTAAGACAGTAAGGGAAAAAGAGAAAATGATTGCTTTTAGAGAAAAGTACATATTCTAGCATGGCATTGGGCTGAGATCAATGATGAGTTGCAGGAAGTTAGGATAGTGGAGTCTTATTGCT
Source organism: Cariama cristata (assembly GCF_000690535.1). Lineage (NCBI taxonomy): Eukaryota > Metazoa > Chordata > Aves > Cariamiformes > Cariamidae > Cariama > Cariama cristata. The sequence goes on along the minus strand of NW_009624804.1, from coordinate 171,713 downwards.
AGTGAATAGGTTCAGGATAAACAGCGTAAGCACTCTTAGCATATCTAGAATAAAACTTGTTATGTCTCACCATAGGAGTTCCAATCTAAATTGAATTCAGCAGTTCATTTGGGGTTACAAAAGTGCAACATGAAGCTCAGGTCTGACTTGAAGCAGCCAGGTGCAATATCAATGATCAGTCCTCAGACCAGGGCCTAAAAAATTCTCTCAAGCTCTGTTTTTTGTTGCTTTCTGTCACTTCAACATAAAATCAACCTCAGACAACTCCAGAGATGAAAGTTTCATGAACAAAGCACCAGCTTTGGTTCCGCATTGGTGCAGGCCTGGTGAAAGAAGCCTTAAATCTTTGCTTTAGTATCAAGAAATGATTAGTCACACTTCATACCCTCAGTGAAAACAGACTGAATAGAGATATTGTTGCTACTGGGTTTATAGCCTTACTACTGCAACAATTTGATGCAGAAGTCAGTCCCTCATTTCCTGCCCCTCACACATTCAGTCTGCACTGGGATGTGCTCAGTAGGTGCTGTGGAGATATTCTGACATAATATGACTCCAAAGTAAATGTTATCTGATTCAAATAATTTCTCTGTTACCCAGTCCTTATTGTTCTCTTTTCCACACATTTCACTGCCTTTGATGAAAGACCAGTTCCTGTTGCTTCTTTTACGGTGGGATATGCAGGATGTTGGGCATCATGAGAGAGGCATCCCTGAAGCTCTGGAAGGCTTCAAAGTGGGGATGAAAACCAGTCAGTTTACCTACAGATCTTTTCAAAAGAAGTTACACATTTTATCCACTCCCTTGTTTCCCCAGAAGGCAGAGGTTTGGTGGGTTTTTTCTAAATGCCTTTTTTTTTTTTTTCCCCACTAAAAGACCTGACAGCTGGAGATGTAATGCTAGTTTTATTCTCTCAGATTAGCAAATTCTGAAGTTTAAATTGTGGCCAGTCACTTCTAGGTTTGCATTAAAAGCACACCGCGCATGCTGCCCTTCTCTGACAAATGACAGACTTTTTCACAGTTTTTCTCTTAGCAGCAGATATTGAAAAGCAAGGGTACGTTTCATTTTGCCTATTTGTGAAGTGATCCAAAAAAAGATTTTGTCTTTCAGTGACAATGTAGGAATTATTTTTAGATTAACACTTATAAATTAATGCTCACATTATCACATTAATGTTCACACTATCAGCAAAACACTTTTAAAGATATAAGTTATTCCTTTATCCTATATTACCTTTTGATACTACTAGCTTTTGTCCTAACAACAATTTCAACTACAAGTATTCAGCAAAACTAATGCAAGAGTAAGTTCTTTAATTGTATTAACAGCTAACAAGCTACCAACTATTTCTCAGTTAAATAAGGAGGAAAAAAAAAATAAAATAAAATGGTAGGACTTTATTTCTAATAAAACCTCTTCAAAAAGGTTGAGCTGCAGCTGAAAGTTTACCAGTGACAATAAACATTTTACTGTGAGGTTTGTGATTTTTTATATTAAGTGAAAAATTTCACTAACTTTATTAATAAACAACAAGCAGCTGTATTGCACTTAACAACTGATCACCCATTTCCACTCAAAAAGTTCCCTGTTTAGGTTAGCATTTTGTTCAGCAATTGTGGTACTAATTATCTCACTAATTGCTAAATTTGCCACTTAAAAATGAAACAATATAACAGCACTGAAAAAGTAAGCTGAATCTCCAACACTCTGAAATTAAAGCACTGAGCACTAAGGACTGGTAAAAGGACCATGTCACTTTATCTGCCTCCCTGTATCTAATAAATACTTTCTGTTTACAATTCCAGCATTATCATATTTGGGCTTATCTGTTTCTCTGTGAAAGAAAGCCTGCAAAAATCTAATAACCTAATTTATGTGCCATACACAGTTCATACAGTATTTTGCTGCCCAGCTAACTTCAAAATCCAGCTTTAATAGTCTTACAAAGAAATCCAGATTGCTTTTTCCTTCGAACTAAAAAGTTGTGCTTGCCTCTTTAGGTACTTCTGTATCCTTTGTAGTTGCGTTAACATGTAATTGGTTGTTACTCTTAAGTAATCATTTTTATGGAACCGCATTACAAACAATTTGCTCCAAGACTTTTAAAGAACCATTCATTGCGAGAGGCATGGCTGGTACATATTAGGCCTTCCAGTTGTAGCAACTGAAATATTCCACTGCATTCCCCTGGTCTTCCCTGGAAACAGGGTATCTGGTTTCTACGCTTGTGTAATTGCATGGTTCAGATCTTTTCTTCCTATTGTAAAATCAGATTTGGTCCATTTTATTCCTCATGTTGCTCTCTCAGTTCTCTCACTACCCATAATCAACAGTTTCTTAGCAGTCAAAAAACATTTTTTAATCATAGTTGAATTTAATAGTCAATTTTAAAAATGCAAGACTTAGCATGATGATGATTCATGTAGAAGAAAGTGAATCAGAAACTCTTATTTCTATTTCTGTTACTGAGCCTGGAGCTAGTGATACTTAGCAAGATTACTGATTGGCTATATTTTTTAACTGAAATTTCATTGTTTGAGCATCCCATTGCATATTATTAATGCCTTAAGAATTTTTAAATTCCCCAGATCAGTTCTGCACAATCAAATGCAGTTACTGAGAAAAAAGACTTAGATGCATTTAAGAGAACAGTTAGACCTCACAAAAACATGAACTTCCTGGAATGTATTTAGACAGTGACATCTCACTACTCCCCACATTACTGACGGTGAATAAAGGTCTTAGTGTAGTTTGAAAAAAAATAATTATCAAAACAGGTATAAGAAAATAAATATTAAAAAACAAAGACCCAAGAGTTAAAGCTCAGTGGAATTTCTCTTGGCTACAGAGACTATGTTCTGTAGAAGTAGTACAGGTAAATTTACAGCATAAAGAGAACCCAGAAGCAGAGAAAATGTCCACAGTGGTTTGTGGGAAAAAAAATATTTGCTTTCTCATTTTCCTTCTGATGGCAGTTATCCCTTGTGCCAAATTAATCTCAGAATTTTTTACTCCATCCTTTTTTCTTCCATCAAAGGCATATTAATGCCAGGCCTCAGTTCTTACCAGAAACAAGAGGGGCTTGCAAGTAAAGAAAGTTGGATTTTGTTGGGCAATATTTTCACAGTTCGCAAGCCAAAGAGATTCAGAAACTTGAGAAAGACATGGTGCCAAAGAGATTCAGAAACTTGAGAAAGACATGGTAAGGTAATAATTACTTTAACTGGTATGGGGCAATGTGCTGTTCACACACACTTCTCCAAATGAAATAGTTTCAGCATTGTCTAAATTTTTACATTGCCATGTTTCCTTATCTATACCATGTTTTAGAGAAGGAGAATATTTCACCTACCTCCAGGACCCTCTTACTGCTAAAATTCATACGTTTAGAGGTCTGACTAAACCTGTTAAAGTACCTATCGAGGCACCAGCACTTTCCCCTGACACTTGTTCAGCACAGGACCACCCATTTTTTCCTGTGGCTGTGCGAAGCCTGGTCTGTTTCTATTAATCCTTTTGAAGTAGCAGATTGTTTTATATTGGGTTTGCTCTGTTAAAGGCTGCAGCACTGTAGATTCTGCCCTCTTACTGAGCTGCTTCTTGCTGGCCTTCGTAAATTCAGGAGAGTCACCATCCTGGAAAAGCTGAAGGAAGCCTTATCCACAGTTTCAAGTCCAGGACTGAAGGCACAGACTGGGACTATTTTCACAATTCTACTTCATGCTCTGCTTCCAGTAGAACTGTTTTATGTGTTTCAGATCATGCTAGTTTAACCCAATAAATGCCTAGAAATCTGCTGCACAGTCACATTGCAAGGATGTATATTGCCTAAACCTGGACAAGTATCTTTTTGCTTGCTTTGTTGCCCCAGTGTGTTTCCCTTGGATTCATCAGTGTTATTTCAGTACACGCGAGCAGCCTACAAGCTAAAAATTACCTAACAATTTGCAGGGCAGCCCATGAGGAAGCAGAACTAAAATGCTAATTAGGGCATGTTGTAGCTCTTGGACAGGAGGCAGCGGGTAGAAGGGCTGAAAGGCACAAGAACTAAAGCACGGTGGGGTGGATGGTGGGGAACTGCCTGTATGTGTGCCCCAGAGATCCCAGGCATGCAGCGATCCCACTGCAGGCTGGCTTTGTGTTAAACCAGTTGTTGCTCATGTGGTGTGCATCTAGAAACCAAGCAGAACTTGCATGCTCCACATGCTTCAGGAAATGTGTGTGGAGGTTTTCAGGGGAACGATGATCGGAACAGACACAAACAAGCCCTGAGCTGTTGTGAAAATAGTTATCTATGTAGTCATGCCCCAAGTTTGAGAAAAGCAGGGAGCTTTCTTCCTCCCTGGGCATTTACATCTGGTTACTGGTGGACACTTGGTTTTGGTTTTCCATTTTCTCCCTGTGTGGGTTCCTTCTGCCTTATATGTGTCCAGAGCTGACAGGAAATTGCAGTTACAATCTTTTCAGCTACTTTAATCATAATACTGCATTACAGTGATGTTACTCAATGATTCTAGTGAATTAGGACCAGGGAGGAAGTATTCAAAAATAAGAAATATCACTATAATACAAATTTATTATTATTCCTGACAAACCTGCTGCCCTGCTCCTCAAGACCTTCCACAAGCTGGGAAGTATAATTACTGCCACATGGCTACAGTCATTGACCTAGTCATTCTGGGCAATGCAGCTCGCACCTGCCAGAGCATCACTTTTAAGCAATGTGTTGTCCACCTTGCACATTGTTACACACTGCTTATGCAAAGGCTAACAATCAGGCACAGACTGAAATGACTTTCCCCCGTTGCAGTACCAAGCGCTCTCAAAGCATTTAAATGTAATACAATTATTTTTTCCTATCCTATTCAGTCTCTGCCAAAATTTTCAAATAGTCCGAAGTCCTACATATTACAATTATGTTAGTCTTGCCTAACTATCAGTCAGATTATGGTCAGATGTTACCATGTATTAATTCAAACAAATTTTCTACAGTTTTGGGCCAAATGCACAACAGTGGAAATGTTGTGAATGCGTGATGAACTAGGTAGAAGATTCAAGACCTTCATGATTTTTAGCAAAGAAAAAAATTCTAGTTTGTTTGAAAGATGCTCTTATAAAACATATCTTTATTCTTTAGTTATAAAATGCTGTTAACAGTCTAATTAGCATTTTTATGCAGCCCTTTGTGAGAAACCTAAGTGAGAAAATAGAAGCAGCTAACTCTGGGTTTTCTTTGAATTTCAGGTATTGTGGCAGTCCTTTTCTGTGGAGTCACACAGGCCCATTATACCTACAACAATCTGTCATTGGATTCCAAAATGAGAACTAAACAGGTAGGGCATGGAAATAACTGACTCTGTGTCTTCAACTGGTGTAAGTAATAGACAGAGGTACCGGAATATAGCTGGATGGGATTTCTTAATACAAAGGAAAAGACTGGAGATTTTGCCAGCAAAACGGTAACAATTCTCTGGATAAGCACAAAATATAAGAATCTGTTCTTCCCCAGAGACCTGAAATGTCAGTTGAGGAGATAACAGTTTACGCTAGCTTCCATACAAAAATGCTACAAAGTTAAGGAAATCAAAGAGCTCTGGGAAGTGAGAGATAAGTGGTCTGAGGGATTGGATCCATGTGGATTTTTTCAGAGGAACTGTAGAAATTGCAGTCTGGCCCACAGACTTGAGCAATGATATCATTTAATTTCTACCTCATTAAAAGTCTGATGTAATTAGAAAGACTGATTTTTTTCCATTGTGTTATTTAGAGTTTCGAGACAAGAGAAATTTGGTCATCTGTTTTTTGTTTAAACAGGTGACTAGTGCAATTGTGTAATTATTTTTTAAAACTTGGGGCTGTTCTCAGTACTAGATATATGGCATTGCAATGTTCAAAGTACTTTTCAGCACAAGGAGTAATTTTAGACTACCTCGCCACTACCTAGATCCAGTGAGAAGTCATTTAAATGCAGTTTTCTTCCCTTTTAATGTTGACTCGTATATCCCGAGAACCCCAGGTTGTAGAAAATCTATCTCCTAGAACAAAAATGAAGCATATGGTCCAAGACCATCATTTTCATGATGCAATCTGGTACCTTTTTCAGCAATTCCTCTGTTTTAAGCATTGGAAATTTTATGTAGAAAATTTCATCACTTCTTGCACATCTCAATTTAATCAAAAATCCAATTTTCTATCAAAACCAGTTTGATAGAAACAATACTGGCCACAGTATCAGTTCAACTGTCAGACTCTCTCAGATTTTAAATCACAAAAAAGTTTCTGGGTAGTTCTTCCAGAATAAGGTGTTAGCTATTGAACAGGGTAAGTCTTCTCAATTGCATTTCTTCACACCAGCAGAGGCTGATGCTTTCAAAAAGTATTCCAGCAGAGAAGAGAACCTTTCTCTGATAACTGTATCATTTGGAGAATAACATTTAAATCTGCTACAGAATTGTTTCTATTTTGCAGAAATACTGAATTGGGTATGCCATTACTACCCTTGCGTATAACTGTTACAATTTGAATACAAGGCTTTTTCAGGGATTCATCTGCATGATTTAGTGATGCATAGCCTCAGAGAAAGAGAAAAAGAAAGGCCATGGTATTTTTATTACCTATGAACCCTCTCAACTACAGAATTAACTGACATTTAGTTTAAATGTATACTGGTTTTGTTCGTGTTTACTTTTTTAATTCCCTCCCATTCAACAGTGCAAAACAAAATAGTGAATATAAACTGAATACCCTTGAACAGAAAAGGGATTATGTGTTTCTCTATGGAGCTACGAGTTTTATGCACCCCTTCTATTCTGTTTTTCTCTTCCCCCATAAGCTCTTAATCCTCACTCTCCCTTATGATATGGTTCAAAAATTGTTGTGAAATTCCTTTGTATTCTTCTAATTTATTTTCTAATCCAAAGATTACCCTTTCATATGCGGCTGTTTCAGTGAGACCTGCACTGCCTCTTTCTTTCTCTCCCCCTAAGAATTCTCTTCAAGCAAATTTACTAAGCCACACACTTGGCATTCTCATAATCATATATGACTTCAAGTGCATTTTAAATGAATATTGTTGCTCAGACAGATGGCTTCGCTCCCAATCTAAGTCATTTTTATTACTCATTACTGGCCCAAATCAAGGGCTTTTCAGTTCATTTATAGAATTACTCCAAAGCAGTCTCTCTCTTTTGTTACAATATGACAGATCTTTCAATAAGGACTGGTGAACTGTAATGCACACTGACAAAACAGTGAGTTAAAGCTGAAGCCAAAGCTAACAAAACCCACGGAAACTAGATTTAAAACTGTAAATTAGATTGTGAAATTGTTAGCTGTTTTTAAACAAATGCTTTTTCTCTACTGCTTTGCATAATTTTATTTACATTTTTTACTGGCTGTTAAAATTTCATCGCTTGATGGTACAATTCAGTATACAATGATAGAGATGGCATTTCTGGCCATGATGCCGACTTCTGCATTTCTCATAATACCTCTTCATCTGCTCTAAAAAAATAGATAAGAAAAAAAAGACCGGTATGATTTTCTTCAGATATTGATATTAAATTAAAACTTATCTACAGTTCTTAAATGAGAATAAGAATATTAAGAATGCCTGTTAAAAGATGCCATGTAATTATTAGTCCCTGTGTGTCCTTTATTACCCAGTCAATCACTGTTTAACATTCCGTGAAAGAGAAATACTAGATTTCAAGCATCTGAAACTTACAGAATCTGAAAGTATAAAGTAACACAAATCTTGTCATAAAGAATGGATTATTTTAACACTGTCATAAGAAAAGTAAGATAACAAAGACTGAGTGAAAATGCAGGCTTTAAAGAGTTCTCATTCAATCCAATTATCCCAATTCTCACTAAGTATATAAACATTCTCTCTGTATGTTTTTATTGTTTGCTTTTAACATGAATGATGTTTTATGGCAGTGTTTTTAAGTCATCATCATTGACCTGACTATGATCATAGTGATTTTAACATTAAAGTTGACCCTGCCATCCGTGGCAACAAGGTTAGATCAAACAGAGTGCTCCTGAGGTTCATACATTTAAAGTTTAATTTATCCAATATATCTTTAGTGAAGGAGAAGATGAAACTGCTAGGTTGTGATAGAAAGCTATTTGATCCTGTGCAGCCTTCTCTAGAGTTATTTACAGCTGCTAGTATAACTTCACGTTACGCTGCAAGCAAACAACAGTTGCTTCTAAATCTTTGGACATTACAGTTCAGATTTTACATTAGGTTCTTCAGATGTACAGCTGGGTTGGGTTGATTTGCTCAGCTACAAGTAAGTCAGTGGCTGCGCAGAGTGTTGCTAGATAAATAGAAATTACTAGTTTGTTGAAAGCGGGCAGCCTGTAAATCCCTACAGGTCAGCTCTAGAAAGGGATGCATGGATAATACTGTGTTTTCTACAGGAAGAGAAGACATTCCTCGCTATTTTTTTCTCTCTGCCCTCTATCAGTTTCACTCAAACACCAAGCTAAGACCAGCACAGTTTCCTAGTGGTGGAGTATTAAGAGAGGCATCTCACATTCTCTAATAATTGTAAATGTTACACATCATACGTATGAGTTATACCTTTTTCTGGTTATGTTCCTTTAACTCCAGGGAATAACCATTACAAAGAGACCAGGGAACAGGGCCATACGTCTCTTTGGTTAAGTGTGCAAAGGTATGGAGAATTCTGCTTTCAGACAAAATACAGTGCCAGCAAGTTACAAATTCTGGAAAGGGAATTCTGAAACACATCTCCTGTGGAAGTAGAGCCAGGGAATTACTTGAAGGCACAGGAAAGCATGTCCAGCCAGCAAGGGGGTATGTCACACACTGCCCTACCTGTCTCCATTCATTCCATCACTCTAACCCTTGTTTACATAGCCACCTCTGAAATAGTTGTGTCTAACATGCTTGTGAAGGTTGCTTTCTCAAATTAGGTGTAATAGCCTTTCTAATCACATTACAAGTTAAACAGTTACTCACATTTTTTGCTGATCCTGACAGCAAAACCATTAGGGAACACCTGCCTTATAGACAAAAGCTTCTGGCCTGATTGTTCAGCTGCACTGGGTGTGCAGTATGCACAAGATGTCGCATTAAGATTTCAGCGGCCCTTCACCTCCAAGGTTTTAGACAAGCTTGTGAACAGGGTAAAGGTAAAACAAGAGAACTTGGTGTTGCATAACTTCTGAGTTTACCAAAGCATGTAGTCTTACTAGGACTGCTTGAGCAAATTAACTTACACTGAAGGACTGAAAGTTCAGACTGGTCTTTGGGTTTTGCTCAATGATGGACATAGTACTGATTGCTTCAAATTTTAATCTCCACACTATAAAGCAGACATGATTATATCTGATTATTAAAAGTTATCACTTTGCAGAGGAGCAGCTAATATCTCACAGAAATCCCTTGAAAATACATTAAGTTTTCAAAACTTGCTTAGCTCATTTATGATACAGCTATACATTTTCCAACAAGGAAACAGGCTAGGGATCAATCAATCAGCTGATTGCTGGATCATAAAATGAGCTGTATTCCAAAGAGTGTTCGGTGTAAACGGGTTGTGTCTGTAAGCATATTAGTTTAATGCTAATTAATCGTATTAATTGAAACAGGCTGACAAAACAGTCATGAAATTTTTTTTTAATTCCTCAAAAACTGTAAACTGAATCGTTATAGTCTCTTGACCATGATATGTCACTGAATAGCCTCAATATGGACTTTAGACTCGATGCTGTTTCATCCATAATTATAGACTCACTTCTGAAGCAAATTGGAACAGGCAAGTGTAACTTAAAAAGCAACGTATAGCAATGGAGGTGTCCAA